>NW_025814691.1:0-92541 GCF_018902025.1 Drosophila willistoni | reverse complement strand
CCCATACAAGGAGGTCATACTGGAATATTAAGAACTATGGCCAAAATAAAAAGGCATTACTGTGGGATTGGGTCTGGCAACTCTGCTGAGCGGGGCGAATTGAGCTAAAGAGCGTGTCAAGACGAGGCAGTCGAACTGAAGAGACGAGCGAAAGCGTTGCAAAAGACGAAAGACGAAACGACGCGAAGCAGCAAAGACGACTAATTTCCAACTAAATCTCATTAAAATAATCAAATAAATAGTTTTACATTAAAATAAACTTAAATACTACAAATAAATATATTAAATAGGACAAATTCCTACAATATGGGGGCTCAACCTACAAAATAGGCATGACTCAACCTACAAAGAAGGCATGGCTCAACTTATAAAGAAGTAAAAAAAGTAAGATCAGTGAGTGAGAATGAGACAAACATACTGTAATGACCGGGTTCCGAGTTTGAGTAATATTATAAAGTTTAAATAAAGACAGCGGCACGTCTGTGCCCTTAGCTGTGAGTTTTGATAATCATTTTACTTTATTTCGTTAAGAGTTCTTAGCCTATATCTGTTCTTATGCTGCCGTTGGACGGCAGCTACAAATGGAATGGGGGGGGGGGGAGGGGGGGGTGCGGAGCGAGTGTACTCACATAGTTGGACGCTCACAGTCTGGGCGGCCAAAGTGCTGACTCAGCGGTCACACGCTCTCTTAGCCCTAGCTCATATTACGCATATGCATAATCAGTATGTTTGCATGTGCATGCCTGCACATACATATATACAAACAATTGAAGATTGTTTATGCTTGCAACCAAGTGTTACAAGTGAGCTATACTTTAAGTATGAATGATAGGCGACTATGTGAATACACTACACTTCCCTTTTTAGAAATGACGTAATATACATATGTAGTCATTTAGAGAAAAAAATTTTCTTTGAGAATTAATTTTTGGATAAAAAGTGTTTTTTTTTGTCTTTTTTCTTGGTATGTTTTTTTTGTTTGTTTTGTTTTTTTTGTTTGCATAAAATTTAAAAAAAATTTATATAAAATTAAAAAAATCTTTCTTTTTTTTGAAAGGTTGATCAGACCTAATTATTTTTTTTTTTTATTTTCTCATGAAACGTTCATTTAATGTAAATTTTAATCTATCCTTATGTACTTTTTGTCTCTTATTCTGCTATCTTTATAAAAATGTTTTGATTATCTCCTTTTTTTCTACTATATATGGTCCTAAATATACTGGGTCTTATTTATGCCCTGCTCATTTCTTATTAATACTTATCTCCTACACTTAATTCAAAATTTTACTGGTTTTATCATATAAATCTTTCCTATAAGCCTTGGCTTTTTCTAACATAATTCTAGCTCTTTTATATGCTATTTCTAATCTATATTTTACTCTTTAGCATAATCATTTAAATTGTAAAGGGGGTCTATTCTATCAATTTTATTAAATCTATGAACTGTTTTGGCAATCTACCTAATACGAGTTCATATGGACAATACTCGTGTGTTGCTGATGGTGTCGTGTTGAAACAATAAGTGAAATATTGAATCCAATCATCCCAATCAGACTATCTCAGAGATATATGAACGAATGTATTCATTGAAGTTCGATGACTTCGTTCAATTGTCCCTAAAGTCTGGTGGATATGCAGTAGAGGTGAGATTCTTGATCTTCATATACTTGCATATATCAGTTATTACTTGGTTTTTATACTCTGTTCCATGTCCGAAATGAACGTCTCATTGGACCGTACTTGAGTATAAAGTTTTCAAAAATTGCTTTGCGACATTGTTTGCACTTTTGTTTTGATCGGTATGGTTACTAAATATTTTGTTAGGTCACATATTAATGTGACTATATATTCGTTACCATGCTCCGATTGGTAGTGGACCAATTGATCCACTATCACTATGTCGAAAGCGTTTGCTGGTGTTTCAGTGAAAGTCATAGGAGTTTTGTATGTGTCGTTGTTTTAGACACCTGCATTTTGACATTTACGTACGTACTCTTTTATATGACGTGTCATATTTTTCCAATAGTAATTTCTTTTGATTTTCGATATTGTTCTTGTAATGCCACTATGACCTCCTTGAATTGGATCATCATGGTATGTAGACAGTACTTGTTGTATCTCTTTCTCATTTCTTAAACGGGTCACCGGCTGGAGTAGCGCTACTCGTAATGACTTAATATTTTATTGCCCATTTGTTTGAAAGTATTATTGAAATTGATTCAAAGACCTTTTCACTCGGTGCCACTTTGAGTTGGCGGAGTTTAATATACTGGCCTCTTTTCAAGCCTTTGGAAGAGCTGACCCTAAGTCGAGAATTCCATTAGTATATATGTCGCTAACTTCAATTCTTGCGATCACTTTATTTCCATGCTTAAAGAAACATTTAGATTCTGTGATGCGCAAGGTCACTACTTTCGTACTTCATCATTTGCAATGACTTCGTACACGTTGGGCTTGGATACATTAAATGATTTTGCCTTGGCAAAAGTTCATTGTTTTAACTGTACAGTTCTTCTCTTGTCTACTTTGTCGCCTGGTAGTGACTTTCAGGACTTATGTTGAGTGTCTTTAAATCGGTTATTGTTATGCGGGAAAGTGCATCCGCAACAAAATTATCTTTTCCCTTTAGGTATTCTACTGTGAATCATATTCTTCAAGTTCCAGCCGCATGCGTGTTATTTGGAACTTGATTTGTCATGAAAATAAATATGTTAGTGGTCTGTGATCTGTTTTACTGTAAAATGTTTCCATAAATATATGGTCTAAAGTGTTATGCCCAATGAATTGTGCTAACTCTTGTTCTGTTGTACTTTATGCTTTCGCCTTTGTAAATGAACGTGATGCATAAGCTATTGGGAGTTGAAGTCCACTATGGTTCTGAGTTAGAACCGCTCCACAAGCTGTTACTTGCATCAGTTATTATACAAAATTCTTTGCTAAAATCGGGATATTGAAGTAGTGTTGGATGCATAAGCTTTCTTTAAGATGCATAAATGCGTTTGGCATTCGCTCGTCCATTCAAAAGGGACATTCTTTTGCATAATCTAGTTAGTGTCGCGAATGGTCGGCGAAGTTTTCTATGAAACGACGGTAGTAATTACAAAATGCTACGAATCGCCTCGCGCTATCTGCATCATGCGGAACCGGATAGTTTTTTATGACATCGTATTTTTTGTCATCGGGCAGGACTCCTTTATCAGTGCATTTGTGACCTAGGAATGTCACTTCATGCATAAAAAATGAGCATTTTTCTGGATGCAACTTAGTTGTATCTCCTACATACGGTAAAAACATCAGTTAAGTTTTTAATCATATGTTTTTCGGAACATCCTATCACCATTAAGTCATCCATATAAGGAATGCCTGCGAAGGTTCCAATCCTGAAAATGCTATTGTCATCATTCTCTGGAAGAGTTCGGTGCTATTTTAAGTCCAAATGGCAATCGCGTGAAGCGATATGAGCCATTGCTTGTTGAACAAGATGTTACGTTTCTTGAACTTTCTTCTAGTTCAATTTGGTGAAAACCGGACATTAGGTCGAGGCAGGAGAAGTATTTAGCTCGACCAATTGGTCTAGAATGTCATCAATTCTGGGAAGCGGAAATTTATCGGACAATAATTTTTTGTTTATTGACGATAGTCAATTACTAATCGCCATTTCTTTTCTTCTGAGTTAGATTTCTTTGGGACTATAAGAGTGGGCTATGTATTCGGATACAGATGGTTCTACGATTTTATCATTTATTAATTTCCTACTTGTTTTTGGATTTCTTCTATTTGGCTATGCGGACTTCTATAGTTCTTAATATAAATAGGTTCATCATCCCTTAGTCTTAATGTTTGCGTATAGAAATTGTTTGTTGATATCGATTCGGTTCTAGTCCGAATACATCGCTATATTTGGTACATAATTTTGTTAACTGTTCTTTAAATTGAGGGGGAAATTTTTCTTTAAGCTATTCAAAACTGTTTCACATCTGATGTCTGGGTTTGTTCGGACAATTCGTAATTTGAAAAGTGTTTCATATTTTAGTTTTCCTACATTGACCAATTGGTCAGAATTAGTTGTATTCAACAGACGGACGTAAACATGTTTGGACGTTGCTATTGTATTAGCGACATAAATTCCATTGTGAATTTCTTGATTTGGTATCAATATGCACTCTTCTTCTGTGTTTATTTCTATTTTTCGGACCACTTGGATCTAGCTGGTAAAAGTAGTGCATTATTGCCTGAACTATATGTAATCGGAACATAAATCGGATAATTTAGGTTGTTTGGTCTAATTATTAACCAATCTTTGGTTGGGTTGAAGTCTAACTGGCAATTGAATTTTTTTATGAAGTCAATGCCGATTATTCCATCGCATGGTATTGCGAAATCGGGATCTACTAAATGGAATTCATGTGGAATTATGTATTTGGCTGTTTGAATTTCTATTGCTGTGATTCCTTTGGATTGAATTATTCCTTGGCCTATGCCTTCAATGTCTATAATTTTATTGCCTTTGATATTGTAATTATCTGAATTTATTTTAGGAGTGATATATCTGCTCCTGTATCTACTAAAAATGTTAAATTTGTGTTTGTTTCGTGATTTGTGAAGCAAACAAATATGTTAAGACTAAGGTTGATAGTGTAAATTTTTAGATTTATTGTGTGTTGCCTAAAGGGTTCTGTTGGTTTCCGATGTATTCTGTAATAATCTGACATTACCGGTATTATAACCTCGGTTGAAGTTTCCTCGGCCTCTTCCTCTATTCTGGCCTCGTCTTCCACCACGGTTATTATTATTATGGAAGTTGTTATTGTTGTTGCTGTTATTATTATAGTTATAATTTCTTCCGCGATTATAACCTAGGCCTCCTCTATTGTTGTAACTTGTACCTCGTCGATATATAGGACTGAATTGCTTTGTCCTGTTATCTCAGTACAAGTGTTTACAAATTTGGATACAGCATCATCCATATTGTGAAAATACCTCCCATCATGATGTCTTAACCCTTTCTATTGTGCAATTTTTCGTCATTGCCTTTACTGCTGTTACTGTGCTATACTTGGTAGCAAGAGTTGGGGTCACACCATCGCTGATGTAGGCACCTTCAAGGTCCTTTGCTAACTTTTCCACCTCTGGGTGTATTGAGTAGCAGTTTTGTTTCTTTGCTGGAGATTGAGAAGCTTAGCTGATACCACTTCTACCGACTCTCCCTTCACTGTTGTAGACAAGTGAGTAATGATCTCACCTATTGTCTGTTCAGTGGTATCAAATTTCTGCGTGGCCTTTTAATTTTGTTTTGATCAGGCTTATGGCTGTTTGCTCATGGTCGCCTTTAGTGTGTTTACTAGATTCAAAGAATCTAGGAAATTTGTAAATTTTCTGGCTTACCGTCATAGTCTGATATTAGACTTGAGGCCAGCTTCAAAAAATCTACAACTGTTAGTGCCATTTTAGTAGGGATTATTTCTTCGAACAATGATTCAATGTCACTATCTTGTTCGATGTCGACTGTTGGCTTTGACTCATTTAGCTCGCTTAGTTGATTTGCATCGAACTCGGCTAAGCTAATGGTTCTTCTGGTATTTGTATTTCCAGACTTCTTCTCGCGCTTATTTTTGTCAACCTTTCATTTAAAGATTGTATTAAATTGTAGCACTGTGTTTTATGAGCAGGAGTAAGCTGGTCGTCGACCAATTGAATTTTTAAAACAATATTATTATATTGTTGAATAAGGTTATTTATGTGTAATTTTAGAGTTTCCATTCTAATAACTGTATCTTTATTGATACAATTATATGATCTGTTAAATTGTCTCTGGAATTATTTAGATTTTTACTAAATATTCCATTCCATATTTTTTAGATCTTGTCTAAGTCTATGGCCCTACTTGGTATTTCTTTTTGATGCATCTATTGTGCAATTTATAAAGTTTCGTCAGGGAGTTGCTAATAGCAAAACGACGATTATTACTAATAAAATTGTTATAAATTTTAAGTCGATGAAGATGTTTCGACAGTATTTATAACATTAGCGTTGAATCCGCTACCTTGGACTCATGGTCCAACATGCTAACTAATTTCTAATACTTTCTTCTGTACTATCTAGCTTGATATGGAGTTCGACTCCATACATTTAATGAGAGTTTCATGGAAAATTGAAAATTTGAATTTGAACTTTGAGAAAAAAAAATTGTAAGAACTCTTTTTGTATTTCTTTTTCAATTTTATGCAAATATAAGTATTGATATTTAGTAAATTTTTTTTTTATAAATATTTTTTTTTTTTAATTTTGGAAATCTCAACTGTTTAAACAGTGAGCCAGAGATGATTTTTTTTTTTGTGCATCAACTGTGAATGCAGCGAGCCAGAGAAAAGGAAAAGAGGTAAGGGCATGTGGTAGACTTACATAAGTTTTACAATTTTGATTAAATCTATGTCTACCACATGTGTTAGTACAAGCCTATTTTTTTTTTAGTAATTTGTAAACAGCGGTTTCCCGCATAGATTTGTTATAAATAATTAAAATTAAGGGCAAATTGGGGCTACTGCAACTATGCAGCCCGTTGCCGTTGTTTCGCACCTTGGCGAAGCTCGTTATTTATTTGTTGCAGGCGCTCTATGTAGCGCTGTCGGTCTTCTTTTCTTTGGTGGCCTCCACCATGTCCTTCATTAAACGTCTCTGTTGTAGTAGCTTTATCCTCCGGCCGCTTCGTTTATGTTTTGGTTTTTCCTGTTTCCTTGCAGTCCTCGCCTTATATTGCTCTATGGTAAGAGGACGGGGTCCATCGGCTGGACACGCCTCGAGTGCTTCCTCGAGTGTTGGCGCGTCCCTTTGCACGACAGGTGCAGAATTTCCAAATCCAGTGTCACTCATGTGGGCATATTTGCCTTCTCCGACACTGGCCTTAATTGGCTGCTGCTGTTGCTGATATTTCGCCGCATCAATTATTAGCTGTTGTTTTTTTTTCGTATATATTTTTTTTTTTTTATTTAATTAATATTTCTTTTTTTTTTTAAAATTTTTACACAGGTCCTGTTTAGGTCCTGTCACGGTCGCCATGTAATGACCGGGTTCCGAGTTTGAGTAAATATTCTAAAGTTTAAATAAAGACAGCGGCACGTCTGTGCCCTTAGCTGTGAGTTTTGATAATCATTTTACTTTATTTCGTTAAAGAGTTCTTAGCCTATATCTGTTCTTATGCTGCCGTTGGACGGCAGCTACAAATGGAATGGGGGGGGGGGGGCGTGTGTGCGGAGCGAGTGTACACACATAGTTGGACGCTCACAGTCTGGGCGGCCAAAGTGCTGACTCAGCGGTCACACGCTCTCTTAGCCCTAGCTCATATTACGCATATGCATAATCAGTATGTTTGCATGTGCATGCCTGCACATACATATATAAAAACAATTGAAGATTGTTTATGCTTGCAACCAAGTGTTACAAGTTGAGCTATACTTTAAGTATGAATGATAGGCGACTATGTGAATACACTACAATACACAAAACGACGCAACAGTGGAATCAAACGACCAGAAAAAAAAACAGCGCGAAAACGAATAAGAATTAGCATCAAACGACGAAAAATTGGCGGCTAACGACGAAAAAGCGGCAAAGAAACGGTGAAAAGTTTTCAACGAACGACGCGAAAGTGTTTGAATACCACAGTTATCTAATGACGTGGCAAACGACGTATATATACATATACATATTTGTATGTACAATATTAGTGTGTGTGAATGTTTGTGAATGTGCAAGAGGCACTGAAAACTGAAAAGAAATCTAATATTACATTGTTTCACAAGTTTATATACGAAGAAGAAGGCGATCGTGCAAATCGCCAAAGACTAAGAAAGTTTGAAGGGTTTTGTTTTGATTGCAACAGCGATTTATATAAAAGTAAAGTGTCTTATGTGGAAAAGAATTTAACAAATAACGATTTAGTGATTATTTGTAACGTTTTGGGTTTATCGCATGATAAATCGAATCTAACTTCCCATTTATTTCGCAATTTGCAAGCTGTAAATTTGCTAGCTGACTTTGACACAGAGAATGATCAAAACGAAGATGACGACGATGAGTGCGAAAGAGATGGAGATGTAGGCAATATGCAAGACGAAGACGAAATGTTGTCAGTAGTGAGCGACGAAACGAATTTTAGAACAGCTGCAACAAACGAAAATATGCGAAACAAAACAAATAGGGCAAACTCTACAGTCGTGGCCAACAATATTGATACGCAAGGTGCAGTGAGTGTCAACATGCCACCACCGAGGTTCGCTTTGAGTTTTCGGGACGTTGAAGACTCTTTACGACCTTTCCATGGCGATGAAAATTTATCAGTTGAAGTATGGATTGAGGATTTCGAAGACATGGCTGACTTGATGCAATGGGATAGTTTACAAAAATTTGTTTTTGCTAAAAGAGCTATTAAAGGACTTGCTAAAATGTTTATTCTGAGTGAACGCGGAATTAAAAATTGGTCGACATTGAAAGAATCACTTTTAAATGAATTTAAAACAGTAATAAATAGCGCGGAGTTACATTAACAATTGACAGAACGGAAAATCAAGAAAGGTGAAAGTGTTCAAGAATATTTGTTGAAAATGAAAGAGATGGCATCACGGGGTAATATAGAGAACAGTGCTCTTATGCAGTATTTAATTGACGGAATTAGTGACTTGAGTATGAACAAAGCAATATTGTACAATGCTAATAACCTAAAAGAGTTTAAAGAGAAAATAAAATGTTATGAAAAAATGCGGGAAAAGTCAAGTAATCAAAAAAGTGAGTCTAAGAACGTTCAAATCAAAAAGAAAGTGTAATGAAATACGAAAATAAAGAAAGTGGTATAAAATGCTATAACTGTGGGCAAAAAGGACATATATCCGAGAATTCTGACAATAAGAGTAAAGGAAAAAAGTGTTTTGGTTGCAATAATTTTGGTCACATAGCAAAAGACTGTCCAAATAAAAAGCCTGAAAATAGCACAGATGTTCGTAATACTAATAAAATATCAGCTGATCATATGTTTATGTGTAAAGAAGTATCAATCAACAATGAAAAGTGTATACCCTTGCTTGATACTGGTAGCAAATATAATATCGTAACGGAAACAATTTATAATCGTTTGAAAAAACCTAAGCTCGCTAAAGTTGATAAAGTTCTATACGTTTCGGAGATAAAAGAGAGTGGTACCTATCGGTTCGTTTACGGGAAGGCTTTGCGTAAGCCAAGAACAGTTTGATTTGGTTTTTTTAGTGGTATCATCTGAATTCCTAGATCATGAAGTGATTTTGGGAGAAGACTTTTGTAAGCAAGCCGAAATAAAAATCAATCGCGATGGCGTACAAATCGGGAAATATAATGATGAAACGGAATTAAGATCGGTAATGAGAATAAAGGTCGAAAACGACGAAATTGACATTGACTCAAATGCATCGAAAAGTACAAAGTGCGAAGTGAACGAACTTATCAAAAACTATAAGCCGGAAAAGTTAAAATCGACAAATGTTGAAATGCGTATTGTTTTAAAAGACGCTAGTCCAATTTATTCGAGACCACGCAGATTCGCTTTTGCTGAACGGTGCATAATCGATGACCAAGTCGATCAGTGGCTGAAAGACGAAATAATAGAACAATCCGAGTCTGAATTCAGCAGTCCGGTCGTATTAGTAAAAAAACGCGATGGCACTCCACGTCTGTGCATTGACTACAGAAGAATAAACAAGGTAATAGTAAAAGACCATTTTCCATTACCCCTGATTGAAGATCAATTGGATCGGCTACAAGAAGCAACGGTTTTCAGCACAATCGATTTAAAGAATGGATTTTTCCATGTAGATGTTGAAAAGAGAGTCGGAGATTCACCTCGTTCGTTACACACAACGGACAGTACCAGTTTTCAAAAGTTCCTTTTGGATTGACGAACTCCCCTGGGGTATTTCAGAGACACGTTAATGCCATTTTTCGTGATTTAACCCGTGCTGGTACGGCTATCCCATACGTCGACGACATTATAATCCCTGGTAAAACTGAAGAGGAAGCCGTCTCCAATCTGAGAAATGTTTTGAAGCGATGTGAAGAATATGGTTTAGTCATTAACTTAAAGAAATGTTGCTTTTTGAAGAGAGAAATAGAATTTTTGGGGCATACTATAAAGAATCAGAAGATATGTATCTCAGACGCAAAGACCAAAGCTGTAAACAAATTTCCTATGCCGATGAATCAAAAGCAGCTCCAAAGTTTTCTTGGCCTGGTTGGTTATTTTCGCAAGTTCATTGCAGATTTTTCGATTATAGCCAAACCTCTTACTGATTTATTAAAAACGATACAAATTTTAGATTCAATGAGAGTCAGATAAAATCTTTTAATTTGCTAAAAAAATTGATAACACAGAAACCTGTTCTGCAAATATTTAACCCCAAGTTTGAAACAGAAGTACATACAGACGCATCGATTGATGGCTTCGGAGCAATTTTATTACAAAAGTTACCCGATGATAAAGAATTGCACCCTGTATACTACATGAGCAAAAAGACGACTGAAGCGGAAAGAAAATTCACTAGCTACGAATTAGAGATTTTGGCGGTAGTTGAAGCATTTCGTAAGTTCCGAGTTTACCTTCTAGGTATGCATTTTAAAGTTATAAGCGATTGTAATGCGTTTGCAAAGACGATGGATAAAAAAAATGTGTGCACTAGAGTCGCACGATGGATTCTTGAGATCCAAGAATTTGATTTTGATGTTGAGCACCGTGCAGGAAATCGTATACGTCATGCGGATGCGCTTAGTCGCTACCCCGTTATGATTATAACAGAAGATTACATACACAGTAAATTAAAGAATGCCCAAGCACAAGACGACCAATTGAAGGCCATAATCGATATCCTTGCTCAGAAAACTTCTCATAACAACTATTTTATGAAAGCTGGCATACTTTATAAGTTGGTTGATGATGAAGAACTAATTGTAGTTCCCTATACTCTGCAACGGGAAATTATTAAGCATGCTCACGAAAGAGGTCACTTTTCTGTGAAAAAGACGAAGGAAATAATTGCAAAGGAGTACTACATCCCAAAATTAGATGAGAAAATACAACACCAAATAAGATGCTGCATTCCAATCGAAAGCTTGGTAAAAAAGAAGGAGAACTGCATCCACTGCCGAAAGAAGAACTGCCTTTTCAGACGTTCCACATCGATTTTCTTGGACCCTTAGAGTCAACTCACAAGCAGTATAAGCACATTCTTGCAGTTATCGATGGCTTTACAAAATTTTGCTGGTTGTACCCGACGAAAACGACATCTACGAAGGAAGTAATCACAAGACTACAACAACAAAGTTTAATTTTTGGAAATCCAGTTCAAATTATTTCTGACAGAGGTCAGAAATTCGAGGCGAATGCATACTAGGATGGCCGAGTTGTGGGATTGGGTCTGGCAACTCTGCTGAGCGGGGCGAATTGAGCTAAAGACGAGTCAAAGACGAGGCAGTCGAACCGAAGAGACGAGCGAAAGCGGTTGCAAAAAGACGAAAGACGAAACGACGCGAAGCAGCAAAGACGACTAATTTCCAACTAAATCTCATTAAAATAATCAAATAAATAGTTTTACATTAAAATAAACTTAAATACTACAAATAAATATATTAAATAGGACAAATTCCTACATTACTATTGGAGGAATATGACACGATATATAAAAAAATGTAATAAGTGTCAACAAGCAAAAATAACAAAGCACACAAAAACTCCATTAATCATAACTGAAACGCCGCAACTGGCTTTCGACAGGGTAATTGTGGATACGATCGGTCCACTCCCAAAATCAGAACAAGGAAATGAATACGCAGTAACCTTAATCTGCGATCTAACTAAATACCTTGTAATAATACCCATAAAAGACAAAAGTGCAAAAACAGTAGCGAAAGCTATATTTGAAGATTTCATTCTGCAGTACGGTCCAATGAAGACGTTCATTTCGGACATGGGAACAGAATATAGAAACTCAATAATTGAAGATTTATGAAAACTTGCAAATTAAAAAGATAACTTCAACTGCACATCATCACCAAACTGTAGGCACTGTGGAGCGAAGCCACCGAACACTCAATAAATATTTACGATCATACATTTCAGTTGACAAAACTGACTGGGATGTATGGATACGGTACTTCGCATATGGTTTTAATAAAACACCCTCTATGGCACATGATTATTGTCCATATGAGTTGGTATTTAGTAAAACTGCGAACTTACCCGAACATTTTAATAGTGTTGATAATATAAATCCACTATATAACATAGAAGATTATGCTAAGGAATCAAAATTTAGATTAGAACAGGCTTATAAGGAAATATATGATAGAAAGGTAAAAGATATCGAATTAGAAATAGGAGGTAAAGTTTTATTACGTAATGATACGGGTCATAAGTTAAAACCTAAGTATTTAGGCCCATACATTATAAAGAAATAAAAGATAGGGATAACATTTTAATTAAGGATACAAAGAATAAGAAACAATTAGTGCATAAAGATAGGATAAAATTTTTATCAATTAATATATATGAACAAAATAATAATAAAACAAAACAAAATTTTTATCTGCATTTAATGACACTATACATATATACCAAATATGTATCATCAAACAGAAAATCAAACATTCAAAATGAAAATAAAAACGAAAAAAAAAAAATTCTTTTACCAATATAATTCCGTTATTTTCTAAAGAGATCCCCCTCTTAGCATGTTCTAGAATAACAACATTACAATGTATACAAATATATTGTATCAATTGGTAACAATATTTATGTGCGCACCATTCAGTACATTTGCCTCTTAAGCAACATAACCACCCATGAGTGCATGGTGCTGGACAATTGCTGCGTCGGCAAATATAACACGCGCGGCCACTCAGGCCCAATATGCAATATGATACATCCTCACTCTCTCGCTGCGGCGACATATATACATACATACTCTTATGTAAACATTATACATTTATACATTCATACATTTATACATAAATATTTTTATACATAAGCATACCGCTCCTCTGCCTGCATTGCCAGCAGCGCAGCTACGCGGTTTTAGCTATAGAGAACAATTGTAATAGAATTAAGAATTATTGAATAAACCATACTCAAAACGACAAGACCTGCTTGTGTCTTAATTTATTCCAAAATATACTACATCTCAAAGGATTCTACATCGAGCATATTACAAGAGACTTAAATGCATATGTGATCGCGAAAAGTAGAGTGTTGTTTTGTTAAAAGTTGCTAAGTTGTTATATGCTGCTAAAAAGTTGTTAAAGTTGTTACAGGTGTAGCAATATGTATATTATATATATATATTAAGTATATCTTACTCTTTCCCCCAGTGCAATATGTTTAGAATTAAGTATATCTTACTCTTTTCTTTGTTACAAATTAGTATTAAGTTTTATGCAATGGTACAGTACGAGAAGCGTGCTGTCTCACTTTAAAGAAAAGAACAGAGAGGTTCAAATAAAAAGAATGAGAGCGGCTCAGTTTTTATGGAGAGCTCACCAGAGATAGACGTGTTTTACTCGCTTTAATTTCAGAAGTGGTCATAGTTAACCCAGTGAAAAAACAGTGAAATAGCTATAATTTATCCAAGAAAAAATATATATTAAAAAACAATAATGGATTCAATAAATCCTGACGATTTTTCGAAGTCCCAGTTACAAATCTGGTGCAAAAACCTAGGTTTACCAGATACTGGCACTAAAAATGTGCTAGCCGAACGTTTAAACCAACTTAGCCCTGTAGCGAGAGGGCAACATCCAAAAGATGGAGCTGCTCCTAACGGAGGCCTAAGTAAACGCGCGGATCCCCCTGAAAAAGATTGCTTGGAGCACCTAAAGAGCATTTTGTATTCATCGGACGATGGCGCCGGTCAGACGCAAAATTTCGAGGCAGACTTGTTCCAAGGTCAACAGCAGCAAGAAGTAACGGCAAACGAACAGAACGAAGCAGAAAATGGACAGAACGAAGCTGAAAATGATCAAAACGATGCAGAAAGCGAGACGCAGACAGAAAACGAGAGCATTACGAATGAACCGCAAGAAATATCAAAAGCAACAAATGAGAAGTCAAATGAAAAGAGCAACAACGGAGAGCGCAACGCAACAAATGAGAAGTCAAATGAAAGAGTAACAACGGAGAGCGCAATGGAACAAATGAGAAGTCGAATGAAGAGAGCCAAAAAGAAGAAAACATAGTAAAGTACACTTTGGAAAAAAAGCTGGAACTACTTTGCAAAGAAATCGAACTGGTTCGTAGAGAGAACGAGTTTTTGCGCCTTGCTGGCAACCCTGAGTCTGGCCACTCAAGCAGCTGGCTGGCGACGAAGACAGGTGACCAGGTCTTGGCCAAAGATGTGAAAGATTTTGTACTCGATTTTGATGGAAATGGTAATGGAAATGTTTATAGTTGGATATCTTCCGTGCTTCATTTGGAAAGATCATTCAACTTGAACGAAAATAATTTACGTTTGCTTGTCTTCGGTAAACTAAAGGGCAAAGCTTTGGATTGGATACACTCAAACCCTGAGTGTTTGTGTCAGCCTGTGAAAACCATATTCGATGCCATGGGAAAAGTCTTCGAAGAGAGTTTGAGGCACGCAAGTGGTGCGTCGGCGAACCGTTCCTGAATTACTTTAACGACAAAGTTGCTTGGCTGGCGGCTTGCGTTTGCCGGAGGACGAGATGTCGAGTATATGTTGACGGAATACCAGACCGTCACTTGCGAGAGATGCTTGTATGCAGCGTTTGGTCTAAGGATAACGTGTTGGCAGCATTTGTCACATAGTGCTGCAGCGGAAAACCTGTATCTCTGCAAATGTTTCCGCAAAAGAACCACATTCAGGTGCTTCAATTGTAACTGCCTGGTCACCTAGCAGCCGACTGTAACAAACCAATAAGAGCAACTGGTGCTTGCTTTGGATGTGGTGAAATGGGTCACCGAGTGGCAGATTGCAGTCAAATAAGAAGAAGCCCGCAGCAATATCAGTAAGTTGGATAATATAGAATTGTACAAGTTCACATAGGTAATGATGTATTTTCCCTAGGATGCCTCATAGACTCGGGAAGCGCAGTTAGCTTAATTAAAAAGGAGTTCGTTTCAGATGAAATTAAATTGGAACCCGGTCCTGAACATACATATTTTGGTTTAAATAAAAGTAAACTTGAAGTCTTTGGAAGTATTTTATGTTACGTTGAAATATTAAATAAAAATGTTTACGTTCGACTACTGATTGTTTCCAACGAGTCTATGGGAAGTCCAATACTGTTAGGTAGAGATTTTATGAAAATATGTAAAGCTAAAATTGTACTGCAGCTTGACGATGATCTGTGTAAAGAGTCAATGGCCGAAAGTATTAAGTTAAGCCATGACTTGAGCAAAGAAGATAATTTTGAAAACCAAATGCTAAATATTGATTGTGACGTGGTAAATTCAAAATATTCTGTTGGCAAAAGTTTAAGTTTCAATGAAACGACAATGTTTGAAAATATTTTTTCTAAATTTTATCTGGAAAGAAATCGACCAAATGAACCAAAGGTTAAATGCGAAATGAAACTCACAATCAATGACATAAGTCCGTTTAGCTGTAATCCAAGACGACTTTCTTATAGCGAAAAGGCTGAATTGCAAAAAATAATTGACGAATACTTAAGCAAAGAATATATTAGGCGAGTGAGTCAGAATATGTTTCCCCAATCGTGCTCGTAAAAAAGACTACTGGTGAACTTAGAATGTGCGTTGATTTTAGAAAATTAAACAAGGCGACTTCAAAGATAGTTATCCTATTCACTTATTGATGATCTGTTAGATAGACTTGCAGGAAAAACCTTATTTTCGAACTCGACTTAAAGAATGGGTTTTTCCATGTATACATGCATGAGGATTCAGTGAAGTTTACGTCATTCACGACACCGCTTGGTCAGTTTGAATTTCTTCGTATGCCATTTGGCCTCAGAAATGCCCGTCTACATTTCAAAGGTTATAAACAGGATATTTGCGAGATGATCAGGGATGAAAAAGTTATTATATATTTAGACGATATTATGGTAGCAACAAAAGATTTTGATACGCATCTAGAAATTTTAAAAGAAGTATTTGACCGATTGGTTGACAATAAATTGGAGTTGAGATTAGATAAGTGCGAATTTCTGCAGACGAGTGTTAAGTACCTAGGGTATTCGATTACAGGCAAAGGCATCAAAGCTGACGAAAGGGTATACAAGCAGTAAAGGATTTTCCAGTTCCGACTAAAGTCAGCGAGGTTCAAAGTTTTTTAGGACTATGTTCCTATTTTCGTAGGTTTATTAAAGATTTTGCTACTATTGCCAAGCCATTATATGACCTAGTTAGAAAAGACAAAAAGTTCATGTTTGGGAACATCGAACTTAGTACGTTTGAAAATCTAAAGTCTAAGTAACAGAGGCCCCAATACTTGCGCTTTATAGCCCAAATGATGAAACCGAACTGCATTGTGACGCAAGTTCTATTGGTTTCGGATCGATTTTGCTACAAAGGAAAAGCGATGGTAAATGGCATCCAGTTTTCTATTTTTCTAAAAGAACTACCGATGTGGAATCTAGATATCATAGCTTTGAGTTAGAAACATTGGCGATAATTTATTCGTTAAAACGATTTCGTGTATATTTGCAGGGAAAGCATTTCAAGATCGCGACAGATTGTAACTCGCTTACATTGACACTTAGCAAAAGAGAAGTTAACCCCAGAATAGCCCGTTGGGCTCTAGAGTTAGAAAACTACGATTATGTGCTAGAGCATAGGCCGGCAACGAGAATGCAACATGTAGATGCTTTAAGTAGAAATACTAACATTATGGTTGTGGAAACTAACTCATTTGAAGATAACTTAGTAATATGTCAGAACCAAGATGATGAAATTTTAAGATTAAAGTCAATGTTAGAAAGGTCTGAACACAGTTCGTATGAAATGCGAAACGGTTTAATTTATAAAAAACTACAAAATGGTTGCCTTGCTTTTTACGTACCGAAAAATATGAGTCACATGTCCTGTTTAAATATCATAATGAGTTAGGCCACACAGGCATAGACAAAGTTGTAGAAGTTATCACAAAGTCGTATTGGTTTCCAAAGTTACGGAAAAAAGTAGAACAACATGTAAATAATTGCCTAAAGTGTATAGTCTTTTCGTCAAAAAATGGAAAACAAGAGGGTCATATCCACAATATACCTAAACCTGATGTGCCATTCGAAGTGGTTCATATCGATCACTTCGGACCAATCGATGTCAAAGGAAGCACAAAGAAACACGTGTTAGTGGTGGTTGACGCGTGTACGAAATTTGTCAGACTTTACTTAGCGAAAACCACAAAATCTAAGGAAGCAATAGAAGCACTTAAAGAGTATTTTAGATCCTATAGTAGGCCAAAGTGCATAGTGTCGGATCGTGGAACGTGTTTTACGTCTAACGAATTTTCCAGCTTTTTAGAGTCTTGTAATATACACCATGTCAAAATTGCAACTGGTTCTCCGCAAGCTAATGGCCAGGTTGAAAGAATAAATAGAAGTCTAGGCCCTATGTTGGCAAAATTATTAGCCTCAGAAGAAAATGTTAGTTTTGGTCAGGCCATAGAGATAGTAGAGTATACCGTGAATAACACTATTCATAGGTCATTGGGACAGCATCCAAGTGTCGTACTATTTGGCGTCGGCCAAAAAGGACGACAAGAGATGAAAAAAGACTACTGTTAGAAGACAGGTCTGTGGAAAGAAATTTGGAGTCGGTACGAGCGAAAGCTAAAGAAAAAGAAAAGAAACTTCAAGAGTATAATGAATGTCTAGCGAATCGAAAAAGACGAGGGCCAAAAGTTTTTAAGCCAGGCGACTATGTGGTAGTTAAAAATTTTGACACTCACAAAGGGGTATCCAAAAAATTAGTGCCGAGATTCAAAGGGCCTTTTAAAATCGTTAAGTGCCTCGAAAATGATCGATACGTTGTAAGCGACGTCGACGGATTTCAGCAGTCGAAGATTCCTTATACTGGAATTTGGTCTATCGCAAATATGAAGCCATGGTTCAATTGGTCAGATGAAACTAATAAAGTTAACGTAAATATAGAGAAAGATGAAAATACGAATGAACAGATAAAAAATAAATACAAACCTAAATGTAAATGAAAATTCTATTAAAGAAAAAGTCAGTATGTTAAGCAAAGGTCGTCATAAAGAAGACTAGGATCAGGTGATCCTTAATGTCAGAATGGCCGAATTGTAGCAATATGTATTAATATTAAGTATATCTTACTCTTTCCCCCAGTGCAATATGTTTAGAATTAAGTATATCTTACTCTTTTCTTTGTTACAAATTAGTATTAAGTTTTATGCAATGGTACAGTACGAGAAGCGTGCTGTCTCACTTTAAAGAAAAGAACAGAGAGGTTCAAATAAAAAGAATGAGAGCGGCTCAGTTTTTATGGAGAGCTCACCAGAGATAGAGAGAAAATTCTCGAAGTTAGGCGAAAAAAAAGGGGAAAAGAGACAAAACAAAAAAGGCGCGAAATATCATGTCGATGCCTCAGGCGAAGAAAAAAGTTGCGAAGCCGGAAAGAAAATCTTGCTCTAGAGTATAGTTCTAATAATTAAAACAAATCTCAAGTAAAAACAAGTTGCCATAAAATGAAGCGAGCCAAATGAAGATGCATAAAATGTGCTTAATTTAATGCTCGTCCAAAATTCCAAGGTTTTAAAGCGGACAAAGTTAAACCTAAGATCGAAACGAAGAAGGCGGTCTTTTCTCTAATATGAAAGTAATTATGGTCCGACGTAACCCACTCATAAACGACTCCAACCAAAGATCAAAAAAACGACGTGTGGCCGATAACGTGAAAAAATGGCGGTCAAAGCCTGAAGTCAGTTGGTAAAGAAGTACAAAAATAAGAAATAAAAAAGAATGCTTAAGCGCAGCTAAGGTCGATCAACTGAAAAGTTCAAGAAATCGTTAAAACATCCGAGAGCTGGCCATCCGAAGAGGACACACCAAGATAAATATCGCTAGAAATGACCAAAAAGTTTTGGTTAAGGTGAACAAGAGGAGGACAAAGCATCTGAAAGAAAATAAGGCTTACGTATATATTAAATTTTTTTGCATTAGAATTGACAACGATTCTAAAAATTTTTCAAATTTCTATAATGACTTTTCGATCCATATTTGTATTTAAAAATAAGTAAACATCTGGATTGTTAATGCAATTTTATATCTTTTGCTCTTTACAATGGAATAAATTTGGTTGTTTGGTAGTTCGATTGGGCGTCCCGAGTAGCCTTTCTTATTTAGGACCGGATGTCATCCAATTAGCTATTGCTTCCATAGCGCTAGAAACAGGTGGACATGGCCAAATAGTCAGCTTGACAATTATATATTATAAACTATAATCAGAATTTTACTGTTAACCATTCATAGAAATGAAATTAAGACATAATATATTAGACTTAAATATAATATTTAATGGAATCACAACTAAAATATGTTAATAGAAAGATTATTATGAAATCATGATCAGACACTGACCGACAAAGGCATTAGGCGGGAGAGTGAAAAAAAAAGTGGAAAGTAGGCCATGTCCATTTGCCTAGTTTAGCTGCCTCATTTCCTACTTCCATATTTCACATTCTAGAAAATCGTGCTTGAGAGTATAGTTCTAATAATTAAAACAAATTTCAAGTAAAAACAAATTTCAAATTTCAAATAAAAATTCCCAATCCTGACTGGCCTAACTTTAATAAACCAGGAAACGGCAAGTTTAAAAAATTTGTTCAAAAACTGAAGGTTCTTTAAATGGCGACAAATTGACGCATCCAAATTATGAGGCCGAAGCCAAAGTGGAAGGATGTACCAAAATGTGCTAAATTTAATGCTCGTCCAAAATTCCAAGGTTTTAAAGCGGACAAAGTTAAACCTAAGATCGAAGCGAAAAAGGCGGTAATTTCCGCAAATATGAAAGTAATGGTGATGGCTCCTTTTGGCCACGTTTCCCGTGAGGTACGCCCACTCACTAGAAGTCCGACTCCCAAACCGATGAGTATCAAGAAAAAACGTTGTGTGGCCGATAACGTGAAACAAATGGCGGTCAAAAGCCTGAAGTCAATTGGTAAAGAAGTACAAAAAATAAGAAATAAAAAAGAATGGCTTAAGGCCGCAGCTAAGGTCGATCAACTGGAAAAGTTCAAGAAATCGTTAATAAACATCCCGAGAGCTGGCCATCCGAAGAGGACACACCAAGATAAATATCGCTAGAAATGACCAAAAAGTTTTGGTTAAGGTGAACAAGAGGAGGACAAAGCATCTGAAAGAAAATAAGGCTTACGTATATATTAAATTTTTTTGCATTAGAATTGACAACGATTCTAAAAATTTTTCAAATTTCTATAATGACTTTTCGATCCATATTTGTATTTAAAAATAAGTAAACATCTGGATTGTTAATGCAATTTTATATCTTTTGCTCTTTACAATGGAATAAATTTGGTTGTTTGGTAGTTCGATTGGGCGTCCCGAGTAGCCTTTCTTATTTAGGACCGGATTTCATCCAATTAGCTATTGCTTCCATAGCGCTAGAAACAGGTGGACATGGCCAAATAGTCAGCTTGACAATTATATATTATAAACTATAATCAGAATTTTACTGTTAACCATTCATAGAAATGAAATTAAGACATAATATATTAGACTTAAATATAATATTTAATGGAATCACAACTAAAATATGTTAATAGAAAGATTATTATGAAATCATGATCAGACACTGACCGACAAAGGCAGTAGGCGGGAGAGTGAAAATAAAAAGTGAAAAGTAGGCCATGTCCCTTTGCCTTGTTTACCTGCCTAATTTCCTACTTCCATATTTCACATTCTAGAAAATCGTGCTCCAGACTATAGTTCTACTAATTAAAACAAATTTCAAGTAAAAACTAATTTCAAGTAAAAATGCCCATCCTGACTGGCCTAACTTTAATAAACCCGGAAATGCCAAGTTTAAAAATTTGTCCAAAAACTGAAGTTCCAAAGATGGCTTTAGATTGGCGCATCCAAATTATGAAGCCGAAGCCAAAGTGGAAGGATGCATAAAAATGTGCTTAATTTAATGCTCGTCCAAAATTCCAAGGTTTTAAAGCGGACAAAGTTAAACCTAAGATCGAAACGAAGAAGGCGGTCTTTTCCGCTAATCCACAAGTAATCGTGGTGGCTCCTTTTGGCAACGTTTCCCGTGAGGTACGCCCACTCACTAGAAGTCCGACTCCCAAACCGATGAGTATCAAGAAAAAACGTTGTGTGGCCGATAACGTGAAACAAATGGCGGTCAAAAGCCTGAAGTCAATTGGTAAAGAAGTACAAAAAATCAAAAATAAAAATGAATGGCTTAAGGCCGCAGCTAAGGTCGATGAACTGGAAAAGTTCAAGAAAAGAGCTGGCCATCCGAAAAGGACACCAAGATAAATATCGCTAGCAATGACCAAAAAGTTTTGGTTAAGGTGAAGAAAGAGGAGGACAAAGCATATGAAAGAAATAAGGCTTACGTATATATTGATTTTTTTTGCATTAGAATTGACAACGATTCTACAAATTTTGTAAAATTTCTACAATGACTTTTTCGACCCATATTTGTATTTGAAAATAAGTAAACATCTGTATTGTAATGGCAATTTATATCTATTGCTCTT
Organism: Drosophila willistoni; assembly: GCF_018902025.1. Classification (NCBI taxonomy): domain Eukaryota; kingdom Metazoa; phylum Arthropoda; class Insecta; order Diptera; family Drosophilidae; genus Drosophila; species Drosophila willistoni. Next base: position 70,804 of record NW_025814691.1, on the reverse strand, counting down.
TACAATGGGTAAATTTGGTTGTTTGGTAGTTCGATTGGGCGTCCCGAGTAGCTTATCTTATTTAGGACCGGCTTTCATCCAATTAGCTATTGCTTCCATAGCGCTAGAAACAGGCGGACATGGCCAATTTTTCTAGCTAGCAGACTGATGTACATTTTTGCATTTGAGCAGTGACAGAAATCGATATGTATAATTGATTATAAGTTTAAGTTGTAAGCTCTATTATTTTTATTAAGTAATCCCTTGGGATTGTCTTTTTATTTTCGGATTTTATTTCTGTTTTTATTAATTGTACATGTGGTCTTATTGCCTATTTTTTTTTGAGAGAGTGTGCCCGTACCCCGCCTTAGTGTATTATACCCTTTTAGTGTGACCAAATTCGGTTATCGGGGAAATTCACTGAGACGAAGAGCGGGCTTATTTAAAATATTCTTAATGTTTACATTCGGCCAATCCTGACATTTGATCGACCTCGATCATACAATATAACATACAACATACAATATACATACAACAAACAGAAGTCACAGTTTTATCACACGCATGCATCCACGGCTTGAGTCGGGCTGATTCTAAGATACCCTTGTAGGGCAATTGAGTAAGTTGACAATCGTCAATATCAGTGACTTCGTAACGGTCGTTTGGAAGAACTCGATTTATCTGATAAGGACCACGGTACTTAGGAGCGAACTTTTTGCACGACCCAGGAGTGACATCAACATTGCGAATGGCAACAAAATCATTGACTCTGTAGGATAAAGGTGCCTTATGCCCTAAGGCGTACCACTTTTCATTGCGCTCCTGCAGGGTTACAGGGGTTTTCTGAACTAAATTTCTCGTCAAGATACTCGGTTAATTCGTCTACTAAGGGGCCTCGCTGATCGCAACCAATCAACAACATTGACGGAGTTTTACCGGTACTACACTGCACTGAGTTATTAATAGCGAACTCCACACGATTAACTTATTTATACCAATCGGCTTGGGCTAAAGGTTCTGACAGCTTTCCCAACATTGGGGTCAACACACGGTTCACACGTTCGACCTGCCCAATGCTTGAGGGGCAGCAGTCGCTACTTTAATGTGGTCAATATTTCGGTTTTCTACAAACTCAGCAAACTCAAACACGTAAAACACGTACCTCTGTCGGATATAACTCTTCTTGGTCTGCTATAATAATCAAAATATTTTTCTAAAGCGGCGGTAACTTCTTTGGTACTAGTGGAATTTACGGGATACAATTTCACAAACTTTTAAATGCGTCAATCACTACCAAAAGGTGCTTTCTTTTTGATGTAACACTCGGTAAGGGACCTAAGTAATCAACATGAATAGTATCAAATGGAATATAGTTCTTGGAACACTATGTAGAATACACGGCAGACAATCGTTTATAAACGACTCAACCTTTGGATTCATTAATGGAAACCAGTACTTTTCTTTCAAATTGTTTACACATTTCTTAACGCCTAATGACCTAGTTTCTAGTGACACCTTCTTATTAATTCCCCTTGCATGCGAGCCGGTGCATACAAACACAGTCTTTCCTTAGCATTTCTTTTGTACACTATACCATCTATTAATTCAAATCCAACATCATTGCCTTTTTCTAAATTTTCTCTTAGTTTACGGATATCCGGATCTCTTATTTGTTCTGACTGCAATATAAATCAACATCTTGCGGAGACGCACCCACTACACCAACCAGGTTTGCCGACTCATTTCGATCGAGCTGGTCACTTCTTTCGATTTGGTTACTCAATCTCGGATCAACAGAACTTTCATTTAAAGAAACGCAAGGTTTATTCTTAACCAGTTTTAACCTACTTCTTTCTAAACATAGCTCACACGGTCTGAAACAACTCTTCGCTAAATGAACACACGGGTTTGTCCCAAACGGTCCTAAATAATTCTTCCCTAAAGGAGCACATGGTTCTATTTTACACGGGTTTATCTCACACGGGTCTATCTTACACGGGTTTTTCTCAAACGGGTTTTATCTCACACGGTTTTATCTCACACGGGTCTGTCTCACACGGTTTTGTCTCAAACGGTTTTATCTCACAAGGGTCTATCTCACACGGTTTTGTCTCAAACGGTTTTATCTCACAAGGTTTTATCTCACACGATTCGGAACAACTCTGTTCTAAAACGGCATACGGTCTAATCCAATCTTACTAAACTCATTTTTCTCTGAGGGGACACACGGTTCTATAAAATCGCTTTCAAACTCAGGCGGTTTAACTAACTCACATGATTCAACGCAAATATCATCTTGAATGGCACACAGCTTGGTCAAATCTCTACCAGACTCACACGGTTTAACGCAACTTTCCTCACAAGTAATATCGGTTCACAAGGTTCAATTGGGGCATTCTGGTCTCTCTTCACTAATAAACGCAAGGATCAAAATCACCTTTTACAATATTCTCTAACAACTCGGTTTGCCGACTTAATGCGTCTATTTTATTTATTGATTTTTTACTCAAGGTTTGGACCAATGAATTACAATCGGTAACGATCAAAAATGGTCTGTGTTCTAAATAAACGCGAAATCGGTGCACGGCATATATTATGGCCAAAGTTTCAAGTTCAAAACTGTGATAACGGGACTCGGCGGCTGTCGCCTTTCGGGAATAATAAAAGACTGGATGCATTTTGCCATCAGTCTTAATGTGAGAAATACGTTTTTAGCGGTTTTGTTCATCGGAAATGGACCACCTTGTTTAAGCAACTCACTTAACGGTTTAGCTATGCGGGAGAAATTCGGAACAAATTTGCGAAAATAAGAGAATAATCCTAAGCACGAGTGTAATGCATTGCTGTTAAGTGGTTCTGGGTATTCTTGAATAGCTTTTAAATGTGTATTATTTGGTAAAATTCCCTTATCACTGACTTCATATCCTAAATAATCTATGCTCTTCTGTAGGAAAACGCTTTTCTTCAAATTGAGCTCTAAATTGTACTGAATAAAACGATCTAACAGTTTTGCTAACAACTTATGATGTTGATCTACGGTGCGGGTGGCAAGAATAATATCGTCCATATAAACTACAAGTTCTCGATCTCTAATCATATCACTAAGTATGTTCGATATAAATCTCTGAAATACAGCTGGTCCGTTCTTTATACCAAAAGGCATTCTCAGATATTCGAACTGCCCATCGGGTGTAACGAATGCTGTGTATTTAATTGAATCCTCTTCCATGCCTACATGGTAAAAGCCACTTTTCAAATCTATGACGGAGAAAACGGTCTTGCTCTCCAGGTATTCCAGGCAATCTTCTATCAAAGGCAATGGAAAATTATCCCTCATCTTATCCCTCTTCTTATTTAAACCTCGATAATCAACGCACATTCGTATATTGCCATCCTTTTTTCGCACTAGGACGATGGCGGACGCATAGGGGGAGTTGCTTGGTCGGATTACATTATTGGCTAACAACTCACTAACCGTTTTAGAAACGATTCCTCTTTCATAATATGATAACCTTCTAGAACTACTATGAAATGGTGTTGTTCTGTCAGACATATTCTCATCATATATTTAGGCAACCCGTAATTAATTGAAAATCGGTCAATGTAATGCTCATGCACAATATCTCGGCACTCACGCATCGCGCCTAATCCAAATTCACTGTTAACAGTAATATTGCCCGTATCTGACAGCGTTGCACAAACGGTTTGCAACTCTGTTAGCCATTCTCGAAACGGGGATGCATTCGTGTTTACATTAGAGTTATTAAAATCTTATCTAGATCAGTGGTGTTATTACTAATGGTATTATGCTTAGTAAACAGGGATGCACAAAAGAATTTGTAAGCAAAAGCAATGGTACTTTTTAATGATGCGGAATTCTTTCCATACTTTCTTACATTTTCAATCAATGAGAACTTAAGACCTATTTTATTCAAGGTATCTCTACCAAGAAGTAGTTGCGCCGGCATAATATTATCGGGAATAACTAAAAATTGAATTTCATAATATTTTTTGCAAAACAGAACTAAACATTTGACTGTTCCAAAAATCAGAATAGAGCCACCGCTCAGTCCATGAAAAGAACTTTTAACTAATTTATCGCAATCTAAATGCGGCATCAACGCTCTACTGGCAAAACTTACTGGGCTTCCGGAATCTAATAGCGAAAAAATATTATTAACATCGGTGCATCCCCCTTTACAAGATATTTATAAACTTACTAATTGAATAAATGACTTATCATCAATGGTGTCCGGGTCTTCATTAGCGCTCATGGCGGCGATCTGGGTTCGCATTGGACAATTCCGGTATTGATGGCCCACTTTGAAGCATCGATAGCAACTTCCTTTTGGTCTCTCCGGGCGTGGACAGTCACACATTAAGTGACCAACTGGCGACAATTGAAACATCTCTTCTCCTTTGCAGCAGGCGTAATGGCCCGCACACGGTCTGAAGTCTGACGAGCCTGAGGAACGAAGTTTTTGGCTGGTGGCTGAACTGTCTGAAAACGCATCATCTTCTCTCGCAATTCGTTCAGAGAAGTACAATAATACAAAGGAGCTGACAATCCGGTTCGATCTTGTAGTCCGTCAACAATGTATTTTACCACATCGGTGTCTTCATAATTGCCCTGCTGAGCAATATTTCGCATAATGATAAAATACTGCAAGAGTTTTCATATGTCATGTATGCTTTAGCAGATCCCTCCTGCAGTCGGTTACCCAACGACCAACATTGGGCATCACTCAGTACATAGACTCTTGCCGCTTTCTCCAGCTCACGAATCCATACGTGAATGGACAGATCACCAACACCAGAGAATTTAGTAGTTTCGACATCCTTCAAGTTCATGCGGCAATTATATTCCGGTCTGCTTAAGTTCTCCTCCAGTTCCATAACACGTGTTTTTAGCTCCATTAGGTTTTTACGTGCTTTATACAATTCGATGCTACTAAGAATCGTAACCAATTGTCGGTTTGGCTCGCTTGTGCGCTTTCACGAACATGCACGTTCGCGTCTGGTCCTACAGAGGTCTCACGAGACATCGTCGGCAACTGGTTAGCCACTTGATCCGGTGTACTTGGCTGCTCAATGTTTCCCAAGCCGCGCTGCTCAATAAGAGGCTCCGGACCAACATCCACACGTTGTCCGGCAAGCACATTTGCAGACACTGCTGGGCTGACTGCCTGCTCTTCGGGTACATCACTCTCTCCAGACTGATTCTGTGCCATGACTGCTTTTACCAATGCTCGCAATTGGTAAATTGACGCCTCTCTGTCGCAAGGTACTTCCTTTGCCGCTAGCAACTCAAGCAATGCGGTTTTGTTTAATTTAATGATCTCGGTGTATTTCATGAAAATACTTTCTCTAGGGCAAACTCCACACCTGATTTGTAAACTCTCTATAATTTTTATTAATTAATCCCTTGGGATTGTCTTTTTATTTTCGGATTTTATTTCTGTTTTTATTAATTGTACATGTGGTCTTATTGCCTATTTTTTTTGAGAGAGTGTGCCCGTACCCCGCCTTAGTGTATTATACCCTTTTAGTGTGACCAAATTCGGTTATCGGGGAAATTCACTGAGACGAAGAGCGGGCTCATTTAAAATATTCTTAATGTTTACAAAGTTATATTTTTTGTTACGTGATACTTAGAATAAGAAGTAGATGCACGAATATCCAAGTAAATGGTGGAAAGGTTTATCTTGAATAGGCCCAAATTAGTATTAATTAGGAAGTAACCCCAAAAGCTTTCCTAAGTTGTTATGGTAACAATGGAATAAGTGTTTAATTCGATTTTTTAAAAAACGTACTTTATCCTCATCAATCAAAAAAATCTGGTCTTGCGTGTGTTGTGGAGCCACTTAAAAGCCATTCACTCAATATTCCACTATAAATTCAACTAGATTATAGACTATAATCAGTATTTTACTGTTAACCATTCATAGAAATAATATTAAGTCATAATATATTAGACGTAAATATAATATTTAATGGAATCACATCTAAAAGATGTTAATAGAAAGATTATTATGAAATCCTGATCAGACACTGACCGACAAAGGCAGTAGGCGGGAAAGTGAAAAGTAGGCCATGTCCATTTGCCTAGTTTACCTGCCTCATTTCCTACTTCCATATTTCACATTCTAGAAAATCGTGCTCGAGAGTATAGTTCTAATAATTAAAACAAATTTCAAGTAAAAACAAATTTCAAATAAAAATGTCCAATCCTGACTGGCCTAACTTTAATAAACCCGGAAACGGCAAATTTAAAAAATTTGCTCAAGAACTGAAGGTTCCTAAAATGGCGACAGATTGGAGCAACCAAATTATGAAGCCTAAGCCAAAGTGGAAGGATGCATCAAAATGTGCTAAATTTAATGCTCGTCCAAAATTCCAAGGTTTTAAAGCGGACAAAGTTAAACCTAAGATCGAAGCGAAGAAGGCGGTAATTTCCCCTAATACGAAAGTAATGGTGATGGCTCCTTTTGGCCACGTTTCCCGTGAGGTACGCCCACTCACTAGAAGTCCGACTTCCAAACCAAGGAATAGCAAGAAATAACGTCGTGTGGCGATAACGTGAAAAAATGGCGGTCAAAAGCCTGAAGTCAGTTGGTAAAGAAGTACAAACCAGAGGGCCGGGGCTAACTTCGACCGCGTCAAAGTTTGTATACCCTTGCAACTTTTTTGGTAACTTTTTCCTTACCTATAGCCATCAAAATGGGAAAACGTTCAAGCTAAAAGGGCTAATGTTTCCGAAAGAACGGCCTACAATCTTAGCATAGGAAATAGCGAAGATATTGATCAAAGTCACTGTTTTATACCGATCGTTCCTATGGGAGCTATATGATATAGTTACCCGATCTTTATCAAATTTTGCACAGTCATTGACAGATATATTAAACTAACAAATGTTTAATTTGAAAGCAATCGCGTCAAAAGTAACGAAGTTATTGAGGAAAGTCACTGTTTTCGAAATATAGTTGCTATGGGAGCTATATGATATAGTCACCCGATCTTGATCAAATTTGGCATAGTCGTTTATATGTGTAATTTACTTACCAATATTAAATTTCATGAGCATAGCTCAGAAAATAACGAAGTTATTAAGAAAAGTCACTGTTCGGGACTTTGCCATTTGTATGGGAGCTATATGATATAGTGATCCGATCCGGCTGAATCCGAGATATACAAAATAAAATGCTCATCTTACCGGTCTAGGAGGAGGTTGCGTTGATCCAGACGGACGGACAGAGGACAGACGGACAGACGGACGGACGGACATGGCGATTTGAACTCGTCTCGTCGTGCTGATCAAGAATATATATACTTTATATGGTCAGAGATGCTTCCTTCTATGCGTTGCACACTTTTGACCAAAATTAATATACCCTTTTTGCAAGGGTATAAAAATAAGAAATAAAAAAGAATGGCTTAAGGCCGCAGCTAAGGTCGATAACAGGAAAAGTTCAAGAAAATCGTTAATAAACATCCCCGAGAGATGGCCATCCGAAGACGACACACCAAGATAAATATCGCTAGAAATGACCAAAAAGTTTTGGTTAACGTGAAGAGGAGGACAAAGCATATGAAAGAAAATAAGGCTTACGTATATATTGAATTTTTTTTGCATTAGAATTGACGATTCTAAAAATTTTTTTAAATTTCTATGACTTTTTTCGACCCATATTTGTATTTAAAAATAAGTAAACATCTGGATTGGTTTGGCAATTTTATATCATTTGCTCTTTACAATGGGGAAATTTGGTTGCTTGGTAGTTCGATTGGGCGTCCCGAGTAGCTTATCTTATTTAGGACCGGCTTTCATCCAATTAGCTATTGCTTCCATAGCGCTAGAAACAGGCGGACATGGCCATATAGTCAGCTTGACAATTATAGATTATAAACTATAATCATTATTTTACTGTTAACCACTCATAGAAATGAAATTACGATATAATATATGTAAGATGGAGTCCTCATTTGAGTCCCCAAATGTATTATATTATAGTTTATTAGTATTATAAATCGTGGACGGGCGAATAATGATTACAATATGCAACTTAAATCTCGGGTTCTGTGTACTGCTGATACCGACTGCTGAACACCGGCTGCTGACTGCTGAACACCGGCTGCTGACTGCTGAACCTCGACTGTTGACTGCTGAACATTGACTGCTGAACATTGACTGCGGACTTCTCACGATACCTCACGACTGCTGCTGCGTTGCCAATCTGCATAAGGGAGTTGCCATCACGCTGCAACTACCTTATCCCATCTCACATTCGGCCTTCCTGATTAGTCATCAGCCTCTGATGACCATGCATCCTCGTTCTCTGCTACAAATCTCCACAATATCATGTTGTCATTGCTAGTGGTCGTAAATTTTGGTCCCTCGGTGTCTGTTGCTGCTTTTCGAACACCATAGCGTCCTGCACGTTTCAGCTTCACTATCTCGAATGGCTACCAGATCTCCAACATTGTATCCGACCTCGTTCTTTCGGTTCTTATCAAACTGTTCTTTATAACGTTTCTGAGCCATCTGTATATTTTCTTTTGCTTTGCCACGCATCTCTTGCCTTTCGAGTCAAAGGTGTCAAGCATTTCTTCCTCGAGCAACTGTAAGATATCGCTTTCGGTTCCGCTCCTCATTTTCACGCCGAGCATCAACTCAAATGGAGACCGCTTTGTGGACTTATGGACAGGAGAATTAATCGCTTTTTGAACTCTCGGTACGAAATTATACCATCTCTCAGGCTCCTCCTTGTTCTTGTTTAATTGCCGGTAGTCAATGCCCACTCGATTATTGCCATCCTTCTTTTTTACTACAACTGTACGACTGGCGAAGTTAGATGATGAACGTCGTATTGTGTCATCCTTCAGCCATTCGTCGATCTGCTGCTGGACCACATCTGCTTCGGTGATGGCTATTCGGCTTGGTGTGTGCCTAAATGGCTTGATGTTGTCGTCAGGCACGATCTTCAACGTGATCGGGCAGTCAGCTGTCTTCTTTCTTTTGCCAAAATCCTCAATCATCGATTGAACAACATGAGCATACTGTGAAGGCACATCAGGGTCAGTGTTTGTTTCGACTACATTGTAAATACTTATCGGATTTTGGTTGGCAGCTTCTTCCTCAAATAGCTGTGCGAACGTATATCCAACGGGAGTTAATGTCATTTGGTGCTTTGATATGAAATCGTATCCCAACAGTAATTCAATTCCTATTGTGCCGTCATCCACTACAAGAAACGTGTGTGTGAGGCAAATACCATCGATCTGCACCTCTGCCTTGAACTGACCTACAGGACATTTGGTTTTCTGTCCTAGTCCTCTCAGACAAGACTTACTTGCTAGCAGCTGGACTCCTCGCATTCGGCTGAACACAGACTTTCTAAGTAGAGACACGTCAGCTCCGGTGTCTATCAATCCCTTTACCTTCACCTCGCCTATCTGCAATGATTTGAGTCGGTTTTCTTCATACACCATGTTTACAGAGGAAGTAGGACAATTTTGGACATGTGTCCAGTTTGGTTGCAGCGGAAACACTTGACTTCCTCCTTACAGTCTTGTGCAGATGCGCCATTGATCCGCATTTGAAGCAAAGTTGCTTCCTGTCATTCCTATTGAAGTTTGATTTCGGCGTAAACTGCTGCGGAGCTCTTTTTTCTGCTTCAGGCTTAACCTTGGTACTGGCGATTTTTTCGTAAATGTCATATTTGTCTTTCAGCTCCTTCAGTGACTTGCAGCCGTACAACGTGTATTTGTAGTCACTCTTTAGGTTCAATCCATTAACGATGTTTTTGGTAACTGACTCCATATCAATAATCCCACGGGCAGCGATCCGTTTCATTTGTAAAATGTACTCATCGGACTTCGAAGTTGTTCATATTGGTAGACAGCCGAAGACTCGAGAAATAGAGCGGCGGTACCTGTCATTTTCGCTCGGGCTTGACTTGACTACTTGAGTTCAAAGTTTTGAAACCACTGTTGTACAGACATTCCTTACCCGCAGAATTCCGCTATGATTTTGGCAAAGTTCTCCACCACCAACATGGTGTCATTCTTTTTGTCTATTTCGTCGGCATGTACTTTCAGAGAAAATAGTTGGAGCAGCTGTTGAAGAGTCGCGGTGTTCTCAACCAGCATTGCTGCATTTATTCCGGCCTGGTTTTCATCATTTCCATGGTTGTTCTCAATTGCCTCTAATTCATTAATCATTTCAGCTGGGTGCGGCATCCGGGCTAATTGGTCCTCTTGGTCCGACATAATGATGCGATTTCGTAACACTCCTATTGGAAGCTTACAATCTCTTATTGGAATATTGCTCGCGATCTTTCCTCTTCGTTTTTTGCTTGCTGTATTCGTCTCGTTTTTTCCGATTGTGCCTTTGTTGCTTTTTTCGTTTCGTTTGCCGCCAGAATTTCGCGTCCGCTTGCGGTTTCTTTCTTCGTTTCGTTTGCCGCCAGAATTTCGCGTCTGCTTGCTGTCTCTTTCTTCGTTTTGTTTGCCGCCAGAATTTCGCGTCCGCTTGCTGTCTCTTTCTTCGTTTCGTTTGATGTTTTCGTATTGCTTATTTCGTTTGGCGCCAGAGCATCGCGTCTTCTAGCGAAATTGGAATTCGTTTTTTCCTCTGAGTGTACTCGCTCTCTCGCTCTTTCTGCTGCTAAAAACTTTCGCTGTCTCACTCTTTCCACTGTCAGCTTTCCAATCATGTATTTCCAAAGTCCGCGATCGGTTACGCGTCTTCGCTCTCTCGTTTCTTCTGCTGTCGAAAAATTTCGCTCTCTACTCTTTCCACTGTCAGCTTTCCAATCATATATTTCCAGAGTCCGCGATCGGTTGAGCCCCCAAATGTAAGATGGAGTCCTCAATTGAGTTCTCAAATGTATTATATTATAGTTTATTAGTATTATAAATCGTGGACGGGCGAATAATGATTACAATATGCAACTTAAATCTCTGTTCTGTGTACTGCTGATTTATCGGCTTCTTACTGCTGACTGCTGATACTTCTGACTGCTGATACCGACTGCTGAACACCGGCTGACTGCTGAACCCCGACTGTTGACTGCTGAACATTGACTGCTGAACATTGACTGCTGACTTCTCACGATACCTCACGACTGCTGCTGCGTTGCCAATCTGCATAAGGGAGTTGCCACCACGCTGCAACTTCCTTATCCCATCTCAAATATATAAGACTTAAATATAATATTTAATGGAATCACAACTAAAATATGTTAATAGAAAGATTATTACGAAATGCTGATCAGACACTGATCGACAAAGGCAGTAGGCGGGGGAGTGAAAAATAAAAAGTGAAAAGTAGGACATGTTCATTTGACTTGTTTACCTGCCTCATTTCCTACTTCCATATTTCAGATCTAGAAAATCGTGCTCGAGAGTATAGTTCTAATAATTAAAACAAATTTCAAGTAAGAACAAATTTCAAGTAAGAACAAATTTCAAGTAAAAATGCCCAATCCTGACTGGCCTAACTTTAATAACCCCGCAAACGGCAAGTTTATAAAATTTGTCCAAAAACTGAAGGTTCCAAAGATGGCCTTAGATTGGCGCATCCAAATTATGGGGCCACAATCAGATTAGACGACGTTAGTAGTTTTCCATTTATTATGCGTCCGTCGCATTCGAGTTCTCTTGGTACAGTAAATTCTTCAATTCTTATATGCTACGAGAGAGAGTAATACAAAGTAAAATGTAAAGGGAAACGCAAGAAGACAGCCAACAGTGATGCTAGATTGAACTCACTTTGAGCTTGCGATATATCGATAGTTTAGCTATGTAACCCAATGGTTAATATTTCAGAATAATTAAATTAATGAATGTAAATTCAGGAGTTCTCCTCCAACATGCTCCCCCTGTTGAAAGAACTAACTTTCAAATAAATGATTCTGGAAGCGGAGCGATCTTGTGAATTGGCCTTTTAAAGATTCCTTTTGCAGTCCTAAGTTCGACTAATCGAATTTTGTCATCAGGTCCGGCATTTACAGACATTACTCTTGCTAAAGGCCAATGTTGAGCCGGCACGTTGTCTTCATGTACTATAACTAGTTGTCCCAAGGCCACATTTGCCTTTTCGTAAATCCATTTGCTGCGTTGTTGTAAGTTATGAACATAATCCCGTGCCCACAGTGTCCAGAATTGTTAGATAGCGAAGTTCCGTTCCGGGAGGTCCGTGGATGGTAAAGTAATGATTCTAGTACTGACGTTAATTCGGTTCCAATCAGCAAATGCCCAGGAGTGAGAGCATTGAAATCGTTGGGTCATCTGAAGTGGGTGCTATTGGCCTTGAATTAAGGATAGCTTCCACATCCGAGAACACAGTGAGTAGTTCCTCGAAAGTAAGAGATGCGTTTGAAATATTCTTCAGAGCCAGTGTCTTCGCTGATTTTACTGACGCTTCCAGAGGCCGCCAAAGTGTGGAGCTCTAGGGGAATAAAGCAAATGTTAAATCCTTTAATTGAACTATATGTTTTTATGTGATCTATGACGTCTGAGTTAAACAATTTTGACTTAAACTCAGCTAGCCTTGTAGCAGCGACAACAAAGTTTGTGGCGTTGTCGCACACCATGCGCAATGGTACACCACGGCGCGCTACAAATCTACGTATGCAAAGCAGAAATGCATTTGTTGACAATTCGGAGACTAATTCAATATGAATCGCCTTTGAAGCAAAACATACAAAAATTGCCGCATATGTTTTGTAAGGCGGGTTTCCGCGAATGCTGTAAGACGTGAAAAATGGGCCGCAAAAATCTACTCCTGTTACTAGGAATGGTCTTTCAGCTCGAAGTCGATCAGCAGGAAGATTGCCCATCAGTTGAGTCATGAGGCGAGGTTTAAAGTGAAAGCAGCGGATGCAGCTTCGCACAACTTTTCTAATCAACGCTCGTCCGTTGATTACCCAAATTCGTTCTCGTAAAAGAGATAAAATAAACTTTGGGCCAGCATGAATATTTTTGTTGTGTAAGAATTCGATGTATAACTTGGTTAAACGATGATTTTGAGGTATCAGGGCCTGGTGCTTGGCGTTGAATGGAAGGTCTCCGTTGTCGAGACGACCTCCGACTTTCATCACACATGCTGCAGTTTGTCCAAATGTCTTTGTGTGCATGAATGGTGTCAAACGCTGTAGACACGGTGTTAAGGTTTGTTTGTTTTTTAGTAAAGATATTTCATCAGCATTGACTTGGTTCTTACTTCGATAGCCGGCGGAAGTGGATCCCTAAGAATTGGCCATTCGGACTTAGACAATTTTAAGAATGTTGGCCCTGTTATCCACGTGCTTGTTTGCAGCTCTGATGTCCGACAACCACGAGAAACAATGTCTGCTGCATTCTTGTTAGAAGGGACGTGCTTCCATATTATTTCTTCCGTGTGTTGTTGTAACTCTGATACTCTATTTGCTACAAAACAATTTAGTGTTGATGCATGAAGTTTCAGCCATTGCAGAACAATTTTTGAATCGGTCCAAAAGTATACCTTGTCGATATATAATTTTAATGTCCTTTCGAATTTGCGCCAAGTCCGACTGAGCAACAATGCTCCGCACAGTTCTAACTTAGGCAATGACTGTGTCTTGGTAGGTGCTATCTTTGATTTCACAACGAGTAAAGTGACTTTGACTCCACTCTGGAGTTCTGATCGAACATAAAGACAGCATCCGTACGCTCTTTCCACATATCGTGGTGATTGTAGATTTGATAAGTCTTTAAGATCTTGTAAAAGTTCTTTCCATCTTTCCTTAATTCGACCATCGACAGGCTCATCCCAATCCAGGCCCTTGAGTGTCAAGTCTTGCATAAGAATTTTGCACCGAACAATGACCGGACTTATGAATCCCAGCAAGTCAAACATTCTTGCTACTACTGATAGAATTGATCGTTTGGTAAATGGTTCTTGGTGGTCACAAATGTATGGAAATGTAAAGATGTCACTGTCACGTCACGTCATTCCCAGAGTTTTGGTAGTGTCTTGATCTTCCATGGCGATAAATACTTCGTCCTCTGAAGTTTTCGTAATTTCCTTGCAGTTGCTACTAAATTTTTGTAAAATGCAATCCAGCCTGTGCTAAGATGTCTACTGTATCATTTTTAATGTGTTGAAGCTCGGTTACGCTATCAGCTCCGGTTAGCAAGTCATTCACATAAAAGTCGTTGCGTAATGTTTTAGCTCCTATAGGATGATCTTGTGAGTACAAATCGGCAATATGGTGAACGCCTCTGATAGCTAAGAAGGGTGCACTTGACTTGCCATAAGGTGCGCGAAATAAGTAAGTGGGACATTACTTTACTATCTATACCAACTAGACCGATAAGGATATTAAAATAAAATAAATTTATCTTTAAACTTCTTAAATTTATAAATATATTTCAGCCCATTAAAATGGAAAAAAGGTTCGGGCAAAATTAGAAAAAAATCAAACAAAATATTTTCAAACGAAATAAGTAACTGGGACAAATTGTTAATTTGTGTACTAATTTTAAAATGAAAAATAAAAACCAACTGATACAACTTTAAACGATTGAATAGCCCTCTCCTCTGTTTCTTACCAATATGAGCTGCCATTTAATTAAGCGTGTTTTTAAGCATTTGGATGTTCAATTTGTCCGATTCTTGAAAAATGGCTTCTTATAAGCCCTTTATATTTGCAAATTGCTTTCCGTGGGTATAAAGTTGTTAAATCAAGATGCCTAAAATATTTTTTATCGGATTTGAGTCTAGTCTGCTTGTTGACCAGTCTAAAATAAGAATTTGAGAGACTTTTAAATAAGCTTCTGTGAGTTTTGTTTTATGATTGGGTGCATTATCACGCTAGAAAATGTATGTACCCTGTCCAAGTTGCACAAGAACGATCTCGGACAATTCAACATAGTTTTGTGCATTTATTTTATGCGTTATAAAACACTTTAGAGTACTTTCTATAAACGGGAACTTTATCGCGAATTTAATAGCGCTACACCTCGGGTTTATCTAAATTCAACATTTTTGGTTACTAAAAACAATATTTTTCGACACAGTTCAAACTGAAGGTACAAACTTTGTATTTGTTGGCAAACTGTGAACGAACAGCTTTATGCCCAGGCAGGAGCTCCGGTTTCGTAAGTTTTTTTCTATATAAAGCATTATATGATCACTGCAGGATTTATGCACGCATCTCGTGGATATCGATAGAGAAAAATTACTTCCTATTTGGGATGCATTGATATTTTTTTTAATCGCTAGATTTCGTATTCAGTTGTCACTCAATATTGGGCTATCAGAACGGGGATTTCTTTCATAATTTTACCGGTCCTTAAGTCATTTTTCACTGTGTTTTTATTTTCGCCAACATGTTCTGCAATTTTGATAATTGAGATCTCCACATCACATAGTGCCACAAATCTTCCACGCTCTTCATCGGATAAGAATGCGAAACTTGGCGTTTTTTCATTAAAAAAAAGAGTTACGAATAGCAACAAATATAATAAAACCTGAAAATCACTTTTTTTTGTTAATTTTAAAAGATTTAAAAAAATTTGTTATTCAAAGTATTGGTCCATACAATGCGCTGAAATCTCCGGTCTCTTGGATCTATGACAAATTGGCGATACATCTGGCTATGTCGCCTGTAAGTGCATACCTATTCAGACGAAATGTTATAAATAGGTCTTGTTGAATTATGGGGCCAATCATTAACAGCTCATTTAATGATTTTCCCGATGATGTTTTAGCCGAAGCATCAAACACAACTCTAAGTTTCGTAGTAACGCTTTGCGGACGCAACACGTAATGATGAGGTATGTAATAATGCGGTTCGTTGTGGCTTGCGACAGTTTTGGTAGACATGTGGCCAAGTTTTACATACTCGTTGATGAAATCTACATATGCCTTTTTTAGTTGATCGTCGCGGTCGAGACGATTTTCTAAGGATTTGAAACGCCGTACTGCGTAGTCGTAGGAGAATCCTAATTTCTCTGGGGCTTCCTTAAATGGAAGTCGAACTTGGAGTCTTCCATACCTATTCAGACGAAATGTTATAAATAGGTCTTGTTGAATTATGGGGCCAATCATTAACAGCCCATTTAATGATTTTCCCGATGATGTTTTAGCCGAAGCATCAAACACAACTCTAAGTTTCGTAGTAACGCTTTGCGGACGCAACACGTAATGATGAGGTATGTAATAATGCGGTTCGTTGTGGCTTGCGACAGTTTTGGTAGACATGTGGCCAAGTTTTACATACTCGTTGATGAAATCTACATATGCCTTTTTTAGTTGATCGTCGCGGTCGAGACGATTTTCTATGGATTTGAAACGCCGTACTGCGTAGTCGTAGGAGAATCCTAATTTCTCTGGGGCTTCCTTAAATGGAAGTCGAACTTGGAGTCTTCCATCCGATTTTACAATTGCATTTTTACAAAAATGGCTTTCGCATTCCTGTTCTTCTTTGGTTTGTCGGTTACCAACAAACTCACAGTCTTCAATTTCCCAAAATCTTTTAACTAGAAGATCAAGTGATGGGTTGACGTGTACCAATAAATATTGTTGTCGAGGCCTATCGTGTGTGGTTTCCAAATTTCCACCAATTATACATCCATATTCCGTGTTGATTAAATCTGGCATGTTTTCGCCCAAGCCTTGCTGACCATCGAGGATTGCTGCAAACAGCCCATTCGTGTTTATTAAAATGTGTATCTTGTGGGGCTCGTTGAAATACGGATCGGCTAGATCGATATCCGTAGCTATCGTCCAATTTGATGTATCGCTATGCTCGTGTGGTTGCTGAGCACAAATTTTCTTAATGACGGCAAAGTTGGCGGACCACGTAAATGATGAATGCCTAGAACGTATTGTGGCAAACGCATTGTGTTTAATGCCTTGACTGCTTCCGGTAATGCCGCTGAATTCTTGAGATACACGAGTCCTATTCAGATTTAGCCGCTTGGCAGTCTTTTCTGTAATAAAATTAAGCTCAGAACATGAATTTAAAAGTGCCCGTACAGTATGTAATTGGTCAGACTTATCCATTATGTGAACCAATGCTGTAGGAAGCATCCCCTTTTTATCAGTGTTCGTTAATAACGAAGTGCTTTGTGAATTAGTTATTGGATTAACAGATTGAATCGATGATGATAGGTTTTCTATCGGGGTGGAGGCGAATTGATGCAATAACGTATGATGAGCCGATCGGCACACCTTGCACCGGGAGAGTGAGGGACAATCCTTGACGCGATGTCCCGTTCGCAGACAGTTAAGACATGCATTGGTCCGTTTGACTGTTTCGAACCTTTGTTGTAACGATAACTCTCCAAATGATTTACAATTACTAACATAGTGTGCCGTCGAATGGCAGTGTAAGCATTGGGAGTTAATATTGAGGAATGCCTTTGACGTTGATGTTCGTTTTCCTCCTAGTGAACTATTGCGCTGACTGAGTTGACCTGTCTGATGACTTTCTAGGAACTGGCAGCGGCGATGAAGGATTGTGCAGAATTCCTCCCACGTTGAAAGCTTGTCGAAGCTTTGCTTTTCGTCGTAGACGCCTTTGGTCTCAGCATCAACCCTTATAAGAAGTATGTGAATCATAATGTTATTCATTATTTCCTCAGTTGATCCTAGTGTAAGAAGTGATCCGCGTATAGCGGACGCATTATCGATGAGCTTCTGCAAAAATCTTGCTTCTGGTTGCTTGATTAATGGTAAATTGAACAGACTCGATATACAATCATGGAAGATTAGAACGTCGTTGTCGAAGCGAGCTTCTAATCTTGACCAAGCTTGACTGTAGTTTTGTTCGGTGACTTGGAACGACTGCACGACCTCCAGTGCAGATCCCGATAAACATTCGAGAAGATAATTGAACTTATCAATTGTTGGCATGTGGGTATCGTTGTGAGTTAGATTCAGGAAAGACGATTTGAATCTCTTAAACGCTGAATATTTACCATCGAAACTGGGTAATTTCAGTTTAGGTAATCGTTGACTGTGAACCACTGTAGAAGACATTGAAGAACTCATAAAACTCATATCCGATGTGTTTACTGGTCCCGTTGAACGTTACCTTTGTAATAGAGACAATAAATGTACCTTGACCTTTATGTACATTTCATCTAAATTACTGCGCTCTTTATCAATTACGTACAAATTTTCAATTTGTGTTTGAATGTGAGTAATTTGCCTATAATGAGATTCAAGTATTTGAAGTCTGCGGTCTAGTGTATCGGCATCTTCTTGGTCGCTAGTAGCAATGATCTTTTCATGTAAAGTTCGAATATGATTTTCAAACTGAGTCCGCTGGGATCTAAGATTTGTTATTTTGTCTGTTCCTTTTGAGCTAACGAGAGTGTTTGAACCGTCTTTGCCCATAATGCTTCAATAAACGCCAGCAACACCTCCAAGTAGCAGAACCAACGCGAATGTTGAATAGTTATATCTGTATGTTCGCAATCTTATGTAAAGAGTGGAATGACAAACGACGAAAATATAACTTTTCGGTTTTGTCTTATTGGACATGTGCGAGTACAGTAATTGTTTGATTGAATTCTTGTGGGGGTTATTCCAATGACTTTACTGCAGTATGTGGAGAGTTTAATGTGATATCATATGCATTAATGATGTCGACTTTTCTTCCTAGATGTCTCAACGGGTGTTTGATGATTGATTGCCTCTTGCAATCCCTTTTCGGAAACTTGTGGTAGCTTAAAAAGTTATGAAACAACGAGTCCAACTTAGTTGCAATTGAACCAAAACTTCTTTAACAGCAAGTTTAGAGTCCTGTCACGGTCGCCAAAATGTTGGCCAATTTCTCGGCCATATTAATAATCTGCTACTCGTTGGATTCGATGAATCAAAACTTCCCTTGCCACAATCAAATTAGACGACGTTAGTAGTTTTCCATTTATTATGCGTCCGTCGCATTCGAGTTCTCTTGGTACAGTAAATTCTTCAATTCTTATATGCTACGAGAGAGAGTAATACAAAGTAAAATGTAAAGGGAAACGCAAGAAGAGAGCCAACAGTGATGCTAGATTGAACTCACTTTGAGCTTGCGATATATCGATAGTTTAGCTATGTAACCCAATGGTTAATATTTCAGAATAATTAAATTAATGAATGTAAATTCAGGAGATCTCCTCCAACAGGCTCCTTTTGGCCACGTTTCCCGTGAGGTACGCCCACTCACTAAAAGTCCGACTTCCAAACCAAAGAGTATCAAGAAAAAACGTCGTGTGGCCGATAACGTGAAAAAAATTGCGGTCAAAAGCCTGAAGTCAGTTGGTAAAGTACAAAAAATAAGAAATAAAGAATGTTTATAAACATCCCCGAGAGCTGGCCATCCGAAGAGGACACACCAAGATAAATATTGCTAGAAATGACCAAAAAGTTTTGGTTAAGGTGAAGAAAGAGGAGGAAAAAGCATATGAAAGAAAATAAGGCTTACGTATTTATCGATTTTTTTGCATTAGAATTGACAACGATTCTACAAATTTTTTAAAATTTCTATGACTTTTTTCGACCCATATTTGTATTTAAAAATAAGTAAACATCTGGATTGTTAATGCAATCTTATGTCTTTTGCTCTTTACAATGGATTAAATTTGGTTGTTTGGTAGTTCGATTGGGCGTCCCGAGAAGCTCACCTTATTTAGGACCGGAATTCATCCAATTGCTATTGCTTTCAGAGAGCTAAAAACAGACATTTTTACATTTGAGTAGTGACAGAAATCGATATGTATAATTGATTATAAGTTTAAGTTATATTTTGTTACTTGATCCTTAGAATAAGAAGAAGATGCACGAATATCCAAGTAAATGGTAGAAAGGTTTATCTTGAATAGGCCCAAATATGTAATAATTAGGAAGTAACCCCAAAAGCTTTCCTAAGTTGTTATGGTAACACAGGAATAAGTGTTTAATTCGATTTTTTAAAGAACGTGCTTTATCCTCATCAATCGAATAAATCTGGTCTTGCGGGTATTGTGGAGCCACTTAAAAGCCATTCCCTCAATATTCCACTGTAAATACAACTAGATTAAAGACTATAATCAGTATTTTACTGTTAACCATTCATAGAAATAAAATTAAGACATAATATATTAGACGTAAATATAATATTTAATGGAATCACATCTAAAAGATGTAAATAGAAAGAATATTATGAAAACAAATTTCAAGTAAAAACAAATTTCAAATTTCAAATAAAAATTCCCAATCCTGACTGGCCTAACTTTAATAAACCCGGAAACGGCAAGTTTAAAAAATTTGCTCAAAAACTGAAGGTTCTTTAAATGGCAACAGATTGACGTATCCAAATTATGGGGCCGAAGCCAAAGTGGAAGGATGCACCAAAATGTGCTAAATTTAATGCTCGTCCAAGATTCCAAGGTTTTAAAGCGGACAAAGTTAAACCTAAGATCGAAGCGAAGAAGGCGGTAATTTCCCCTAATACGAAAGTAATGGTGATGGCTCCTTATGGCCATTGTTCACGCCACCGGGTGAACAGCAGAGAGTGAGGGGTAGGGTTTTTTCCAAAACCGAATTCGGTCATACTGAGGAGGGTGACGAAGGGTTCTCCTGTAAGTCGCCATATTCAATCCAGTACGAGCATCTAACCCGAACACCCGTTCTTTCATTGCTTTCGATAATATACCTTTTTTCAACCCGAAACATTCTCGTGTGTGTCGGGACATCTAACATGTAACAAATAGAAATAAACCAGAATTAATCTTAAACGAAGTTCTCGCGCGTTTTAATTGCATTACTCACTCACCAGACCCCTGCAGAAATTGGCACCCGCCAACCACTTACGTCTTAGTTGGATCCTTCCGCCCCTCCACGAACATTGGTCCTTCGAGCCGGATATCCTTCCGCTATTCCACCTTGCATCGGCGGAATTCCTGATAAGTACAACATTTCTTATTATATCCCATTGCAAACTTACAAAAGTGTGAGGTTTCCCGCTCTTCCATAGCGACCTACTCACTTCTTTATACTTGTATGTACATACCTGACCTGTTCCAAGGGTTACATGGTATTTCCCGATCATTTTTGTGTTTAGGAAGTGCATTTTTTTTCCATTCTTCGAAGTTCTGATTGTCCAAAAGTCCAATTGCATAGCAATACATATGTATGTATATACACACATATACATACATACATGTAAAAACAGCTGTTTTCTAACTTGCAAGTAAAGGTGTTTAATAATCGAGAATGAATTTATAAAGCACCACTTACCTTTACTTAAAGTGTAAAGTACACTTCACGGTCTGATCAGTAGTCCATCGGCATAAATTATTTATGTCAAATAATTTTTACATCCATACATACATATGTACACACAAATGTAATAATTTTTGCCGCGGTAACAACACTCATACGTACATATGTACATACATATGTATGTACACATACAATTTGAATTCACCCACACAAAATTAATTGCAGCCACTCCGATTGGCTTTCCGCAATTTAATAATTCGAAACCTACATAATTAAAGCAGGAAATCGTGATTTTCGTTAAACAATTTACAATTAATTAAATTCACAAAACATAAAACACGGCAAAACAGCTGACTCCCGATCAGTGCTGACACTCAAGTCTCATCAGTGCTGACACTTGAGCCAAGCCGTGACTCGGTCACGACATCCATATTTTCCTTCGTGATTTTCGTATTGTGCAAAAATATTTCAATTGACTGATTGAATTTAATTTAATTTAATTATTTTGGCTTGTCTTGGTGCATTTTGATCTTTTCCTCACAGATCCATGAAATTGATCTTGTCCGTTGTAAGATTCCAATTATTTAAAGTCTGTTAAATACTCATGTATATACCGAAACCGGTATTGTAGTATCGATTGTTAGTAATAAGTATCGACTGTTAGTAATAAGTATCGATTGTTAGTGATAAGTATCGATCGTGAGTTATAAGTATCGATGGTTAGCGATAAGTCCTCGATAGGTTGAGAGACGGCGTCTCTCTTCTCTTCCGGCGACGAAACGAACAAGTTGTCTCTGCGCAGACGACCAGAATCAAATCGGAAAAATACTAATCCATCCTTCTATTTATTATTTAAAATATAGCCATTTACAACTCAGAAGTGGGATGACCACCCGAAAAGATAAATATTTCGGGACACGGCAGGCCACACGTTCCACATCGAGAACGGCCGCCTCCACGCCCACCGCTGCTGGCGCACCCACTGCTTTGACTCCCGCTGCAGTACCGGCGGCCACTGGAGCCGCCGCTGCAGTACCGAGAGCCGCTGTGCCAACTGCCGACATACTCGCCCCTGCCGGGCCCGCCGCTGCTGGGCCAACTGCGGACATACTTGCCCCTGCCGGCCCACTGCGGCTGGGCCAACTGCCGCCACACTTGCTCCTGCTGGGCACGCTGCTGCCGTACTCGCCCAGGTTGGGCCAACCGCTGACATGCTCGCCCCCGCCGGGCCAACTGCTGCTATACGAGCCCCTGCTGGGCTAACTGATGCCACATTCGCCCCTGCCGGGCCAACGACTGACATATTCGCCCCTGCCGGGCCAACCGCTGACATGCTCGCCCCCGCCGGGCCAACTGCTGCTATACGAGCCCCTGCTGGGCTAACTGATGCCACATTCGCCCCTGCCGGGCCAACGACTGACATGCTCACCCCTGCCGGGCCAACTGCTGCCGCATCCGCCCCTGCTGGGCCCGCCCCTGCTGCATACGCCCCTGCTGGGCCAACTGCTACCGCACACGCCCCTGCTGGGCCCGCCGCTGCTGCATCCGCCCCTGCTGGGCCCGCCGCCGCTGCATCCGCCCCTGCTGGGCCCGCCGCTGCTGCATCCGCCCCTGCTGGGCCCGCCGCTGCTGCATCCGCCCCTGCCGGGCCCGCCGCCGCTGCATCCGCCCCTGCTGGGCCCGCCGCTGCTGCATCCGCCCCTGCTGGGCCAACCACTGCTGCATCCGCCCCTGCTGGGCCGACTGCTACCGCACACGCCCCTGCTGGGCCCGCCGCTGCCGCATCCGCCCCTGCTGGGCCCGCCGCTGCTGCATCCGCCCCTGCCGGGCCCGCCGCTGCTGCATCCGCCCCTGCTGGGCCCGCCGCCGCTGCATCCGCCCCTGCCGGGCCCGCCGCTGCTGCATCCGCCCCTGCTGGGCTAACCGCTGTCACACTCGCCCCTGCTGGCCCAACTGCCGTCATACTCGCCCCTGCTGCACACGCCGCTGCTGTGCCCGCCGCTTACAAGCCACCTCGGCAGACTGCCGCTGCTGCCGCCTCTGCACCCGCTGCCACTGCTGTACCCGCTGCCACTGTCGTACCCACCACCGCTGCCATTGCTGTACCCACCACCGCTGCCGCCGCTGCACCCGCTGCCATTGCTGTACCCGCCGCCGCTGCCGCCGCATCCATTACGGTACCTGCCGCCGCTGCCACATCCACTGTACTTGCGGATGCTGTGCCCGCCGACTATATGTCTGCCATGCGGGTTGCGGCCTTGCTCGCCGCCCCCGTCACCGGTCTCGACGCGGAGCCATGGGAAGAGATGCCCGCTCTAGTACCTCTAGTACCCCCCGTACCGACTTCCGCGGCCGCCATCACACCGGCCACTTCCGCCTCCCGCAGCCTGGATGAGCAACTGGCGACGCTGCAGAAACAACATGAGTTGCTACAGCTGCAGCATCAGATCCTCAAGCTGCAGCAAGGGATTGACGAATTCCAAGCACCGAGGCAGCAAGTCAGTGACGTGAGTGTCATTGAGAGCATGGTGGCTCGATTTTCAGCGGATAACGCATATGACGTGAAGAAATGGCTGAATGACCTGGAAGACGCATTTGGAATTCTGCAGTTGAACGACCGCCTACGTTTGATCGCATGCCGTCGCATGCTGGAAGGTACGGCGGCGGTGCTGCTGCGCACGGTATCGGTGCACAGCTACGAAGAATTAAAAGCAATCCTCTTGCGAGAATTTGGACGCTCGTGTAGCGTCGAGGAAGTGTACCACGCTCTGCGGGGCCGGCGCATCAAGGCAGGCGAGGGATGTTTGAGATTCGCAATCGAGATGCAGGAGATTGCCATGAATGCTCCGATACCGGAGAACGAGCTGGTCGACCTGATAATTGATGGATTGCGGGACAATTCTACTCGAGTCGGCATGCTGTACTCAGCTCGGACGGTGGCCGAACTGAAGCCCTTACTGGAACGTTACGAACGCCTCCGTATGCAGGCCGCTGCCTCCCGACAGAGCAACAGCGTGAAGGCGCAGTCAACAACAACTGCCGTGGCGCCTGGAAACAAATCGTCGGGCACCGCTACGAGTGAGACCAGATGTTTCAACTGCTCAGGATGGGGGCATTACAAGAGTCAATGCCCGAAGCCAATAAGACCGCCGAATTCGTGTTTCAAGTGTGGCATAGTGGGCCACATCTACAAGAACTGCCCGTCTCGAATTGGGAATGCCACCAACATCACTGCCGCCGCCGCTGATGAAGCGGGAAATCGACTAGACCATTTACAACTGGTGAGTGTTGCTTTTGTTTGTGATGAAGTGCAAGATAGGAAATTTATAGATATGTTTTCTCTCCTTGATTCGGGCAGCCCAAAGAGCTTTATCCGTGAATCTGAAGTCCCCTCCAACTGCCGTCTTAGCCCCCGTACTTTGAACTGCCGTGGCCTAGGAAATAGCCAACTTCTGTCCTTAGGCCAAGTTCAGTGTAGGGTTCGCCTCCGCAACACACAGATAATACATACGTTTGAAGTCCTGACGAACCAAGCAACTGAACTGCCGATGATTATAGGTAGAGATCTTCTGTATAAAATTAATATTAGACTATGTAAACTGAAAGAACTGAAATATGAAAAAGAATCGTTGATACTCATGAATAAACAGACTGAATGTATAAATCCAAAACTTACTGGTGTTCTGAAGTCCTTTGACATATTTAGGGAAGAGAGAGTGATACTGCCGTATGATAGGAATGAGATTGCATCTGCCGAATTGTTGTCTGATTCTCCCCTTTTGAAAACTTCTGCTGTACCTTCGGAAACATTGAACGATGCACTTATGGCAATAAATTCCATTGAGCTCCCTGCTGTCAGTGAATTAGACTTTGATATAGAGTGTGATAGGAGTGAGATTGTGCCTGCCGAATTGTTGTCTGATTCTCCCCTTCCGAAAACTTCTGCTGTACCTTCGGAAACATTAAACGATGCACTTAGGGCGATAAATTCCATTGAGCTCCCTGCTGTCAGTGAATTAGACTTTGATATAGAGCCCGCGTTACGGGAAGAGCAAACCGCAGCCCTTAAGTCTATTATTTCCGCTTCGTATGTACAAGTTGATCCAGATTTAATCAAGCCCATGAACTATGAGATGAAAATAGAATTGACTAGCCAAACTCCGATTTTCTGCCGCCCCCGCCGTCTGTCGCACCACGAACGAATCGAGGTGCGTGAGATTTGTGACGATCTCTTGAAAGCTGGCATTATTCGCCACAGTAGTTCCCCTTACGCTGCCGCGATTGTCCCTGTACGCAAAAAGGACAACACCCTAAGAAAGTGTGTAGATTACCGCCCGTTGAACAAAATTACAGTTCGAGATCATTTTCCGATTCCTCTGTTAGATGATTGCATTGAACATCTGGGTGGCAAATCATTCTTCACTATCTTGGACTTGAAGAACGGTTTCCACCATGTGAAAATGCACCCAGACTCAATCAAATATACTGCCTTTGTAACCCCTGATGGCCAGTTTGAATATGTACGCATGCCCTTCGGACTTTGTAATGGCCCTTCCGTGTTCGCTAGATTCGTTTATTTTGTCCTTAAGGAATTTATAAACCGAGGTCAACTGGTGATATATATGGACGACATTCTAGTCGCGTCGCATGACTTTGAAACCCACCTTGAGATTCTGAAGGAAATATTGTATGTGTTGAGAGTGAACGGGCTATGCCTGAAGCTGACGAAATGCCGTTTTGCGTATAGGGAACTAGAGTACTTGGGCTACTTAGCCAATTCCGCCGGTATCACGCCTAAACCAGCTCATATTCAGGCGATACGGGATTTGCCCATTCCAAGGGATAGCAAGGAATTAGAGCGTTGCCTAGGCCTATTCTCATACTTCCGCCGATTTGTATCAGGTTTCGCTAAGATTGCGTGTCCGCTGTCCCGATTGTTAAGAAAAGATACCCCTTATGTCTTCTCCGATGAATGCCTTGAAGCCTTCCGAACACTGAAGTTGAAATTGATCGAATCCCCCGTGTTATCTATTTACAACCCGAAGTCTGAAACAGAGTTACACTGCGATGCTAGTTCAATTGGTTTCGGAGCAGTGCTCCTCCAGAAACAAACAGACGGTAAATTACACCCAGTGTCCTACTTCTCTAAGATGGCCTCCGCCGCTGAATCGAAACTACACAGTTATGAGCTAGAGACGTTAGCTATAGTGTATTCCTTAAAACGTTTCGAGACGTACCTTAAGTTCATCCCGTTCAAAATCGTGACCGATTGTAATTCCCTTGCGCTGACACTGAGAAATGGTGGACATTCCGCCAAGATTGCCCGCTGGGCCCTGCTGTTGGAAAACTATAACTACACGATTGTACACCGCTCGGGGGTTGGTATGCCCCATGCTGATGCTCTAAGTAGAATAGAAACTGCCGCATACGTTGACGATATAAACCTTGACTTCCAACTGCAGTTAACCCAGAACCGGGACCCTGAGATTGTCAAACTCCGAGATGAGTTAGAGAAATATGAGATAGCGAATTTCGAACTGCGAGATGGAGTAGTGTACCGCCTGTCCTCGACGAGTATACCCCAACTTTATGTCCCTTCCGAAATGGTAAATCATGTCATACGAGTAGTGCACGAGAAGCTTGGCCATATGGCCACGGAGAAATGTTGTGCACAGATCAAGAAGCATTACTGGTTCCCGTGTATGAAGTCTTACGTTAACAATTACATTAAAAATTGCCTCAAGTGTATCTACTACTCCGCGTCCGCTTCGGACCACCGTGTCACGCTACATAGTATTCCGAAAGTGCCCCTTCCGTTTGATACCGTCCATATTGACCATTTGGGCCCCCTTCCGTCCATACGTTCTAAGAAAAAGTATCTTCTGGTTGTCATTGACGCTTTCACCAAATTCGTGAAGCTGTACCCTGCCGCCACGACTAATTCACGTGAAGTATGCCAGACATTAGAATCTCAGTATTTCGCAAATTACAGTAGACCCCGCCGAATCATCAGTGATCGAGGTACCTGCTTTACTTCCTCCGAGTTTGAAGAATTTCTGAAGGCCAATAATATAATTCATGTGCTGAATGCCACTGCCTCACCCCGGGCCAACGGCCAAGTCGAACGGGTTAACCGTGTGTTGGGCCCCATGTTGGGTAAACTGACGGAACCTGTGGACCAAGCAGATTGGGTCCAACAACTGCCGAACATAGAGTTTGCATTGAATAACTCCGTCCACTCCACAACCAAATTTGCCGCTTCCGTACTTCTATTCGGTGTTGAACAACGAGGTGTGGTAGTAGATGAACTAACCGAACGGTTGGGTGAGAGAACTGAGGAGGTCGATGCCTCAGAGGTAGACGTCCGGAGATTAGCCTTCCGTAACATTGTTAAGTCCCAAGAATATAATTCGGAATATTATTCGAAGCATCACCTCCCTGCCGTTAGTTTTGAGGAGGGGGATTTCGTAGTTATTAAGAATGTGGATACTTCGGCAGGCACGAACAAAAAGCTTATCAGGCGGTATCGTGGTCCGTATGTGGTTCATAAGAAACTTCCGAATGACCGATATGTTATCCGGGATGTAGAGGGCTCCCAAATCACCCAACTACCATATGATGGGGTCCTAGAAGCCTCCAAATTAAAGCTATGGGTTGCCCCTGATCAAGATTGCACTTCTGATAACCAAACAAAGGCGACACCAGCCACTTAAGATTCTTATTGACCCCCTTCATTGTTAACAATTGGAATCGAGGTCGATTCCTCGTCAGGACGGCCGAGTTGTAAGATTCCAATTATTTAAAGTCTGTTAAATACTCATGTATATACCGAAACCGGTATTGTAGTATCGATTGTTAGTAATAAGTATCGACTGTTAGTAATAAGTATCGATTGTTAGTGATAAGTATCGATCGTGAGTTATAAGTATCGATGGTTAGCGATAAGTCCTCGATAGGTTGAGAGACGGCGTCTCTCTTCTCTTCCGGCGACGAAACGAACAAGTTGTCTCTGCGCAGACGACCAGAATCAAATCGGAAAAATACTAATCCATCCTTCTATTTATTATTTAAAATATAGCCATTTACACCGTTTAATGAATTAATTCCAAGTTTTTTTTTTTCCTTCGTTGAAAAGTTATCGGCACTCCCAATCCTACTGATCTCAATTTTTCCATATTTTTAAACACTCTTATAAATTTTAACTTTTTTCCACATTGTATAAATTTTAATATCCAAGTGATTATATATCCTTATAATTATTCCCACAACTGCGAGGAAAATTATAAATCCTTCTAATTTCATTTATGCGATCTTTGCTTATTCATTGTGGTCATTAAAAAGAGGAGACATTTCTTCTCTCACTCCTCCTCTATCCTTAAATTATACAGTCCACTTACAGCTTCGTTTCGATCTCCTCGCTTGAGAGCTCTAAGTCCACGTT
Source organism: Drosophila willistoni (assembly GCF_018902025.1). Taxonomy (NCBI): domain Eukaryota; kingdom Metazoa; phylum Arthropoda; class Insecta; order Diptera; family Drosophilidae; genus Drosophila; species Drosophila willistoni. The sequence goes on along the minus strand of NW_025814691.1, from coordinate 42,158 downwards.
TGTTGCCATTCGATTCGTAATGGCTCAGAGGACACTCTACGATGTCTCTTTCCGACTTTGTTGCCGTGTGCGAGGCATTAACGGCGTTCGAGGCTCGCGAGGCCCAGGCTTTAGCTGACGATGTGCCACTCGTCTCTATTAAAATACACTTAGACCAGCTTAAGTCACTTTGGGCAAAAGTCGAGGCAGAGTTTTCACGATGCTATAAAGCCTTGACGGCTCAAAAGAACGACGATAGTCCGAAGCACATAGCTACAATTAAAGCTAAACATGATTATTGTTATATGGTATATGTGCGAGGCGGGACTTTGTTTGGAGAGCGAATCGAGCAGTTGTCCACAAAAATGGCTCCCCCACCAGTCAGGCTCTCCGTCGATTCCACCCATCAAAGCCACAAAGTTCCCCCGTGCGAAGTCGAAATCTTTAACGGAGACAGACTGGCTTGGCCTACATTCCGTGATTTGTTTACCGCGATTTTTATCCATAATCCAAGCCTAACACAAGTGGAGAAACTTTACCACTTAAGTTGCAAAACTCGCGGTGAAGCCAGAGCCATTGTTCCAGTCAGGGTTCCAGTCCGCGTGGGATAACCTCCTGCGCGATACGAAAATAATCGATTATTGATTATGAGCCAAGCCAAGCAGCTTCTACAGATCCCAGCTGTAACACAAGAGTCTGGCAAAGCGTTGAGAGAATTGCAGACCTCAATTCAAGGTTGCTTAACTGGTCTTGAGCTTTCCGGAGCTCGTACAGACAATTGGGATATCCTTCTCATAGCAATCTGTACGAGCAAAATGCCCAAATACACCCTTCTGTTGTGGAACAGTCCGTTCCAAATAAGACCGCCGTCTCATCCTGGGACGACCTTAATCGATTCTTAACTGAACGCCACCGTGTACTAGAGGCCACAGATGTCCTTCAACCAAGCTCTAGCGGTTAAACCTTTCCATCCGTAAGCCGAAAACCTACGGCACGAGCTCAGGCATTTTCCGCTCAAGTGCAAGAGAGCTCAGCACCTGATGCTTGTATAATTTCGAATCCTGCGTCCTCCGATTCTTCCAGCAGCCCTCATGTAAGCGTGGGAAGTTACTTCGCCTCCACTCGCAACACTGGCCTCTTGGGTACTGCGAGGGTAACTATTCATTATCGTGGCCAGCAGTTTCAAATCCGCGCTTTGATTGTTATGGGATCCGAAGCGTCCTTTATTTCCCAAAGAATGTTTGAATTGATCCTCCAAGCTGCAAAGTATTAACTAGCATTCGCGGCGACAAAGTGTGCCGCTTACAGATTTCTCCCCCTGACGAACCGCTGCGACGGTTCCAAGCAGTCGCCGTGGTGCTGCCTAGTGTAGCTGAAGCACTTCCGTCCCGCGCCGTCCCGAATAAGGTGACTCCCGAGGAGTATCAAGAAAAAACGTCGTGTGGCCGATAATGTGAAAAAAATGGCGGTCAAAAGCCTGAACTCAGTTGGTAAAGAAGTACAAAAAATAAGAAATAAATTTGAAATGGCTTATGGCCGCAGCTAAGGTCGATCAACTGGAAAGGTTCAAGAAAATCGTTCATAAACATCCCCGAGAGCTGGCCATCCGAAGAGGACACACCAAGATAATTATCGCTAGAAATGACCAAAAAGTTTTGGTTAAGGTGAAGAAAGAGGAGGACAAAGCATATGAAAGAAAATAAGGCTTACGTATATATTGAATTTTTTTGCATTAGAACTGACAACGATTCTACAGTAAGTTCAAGTTATATTTTTTTACTTGATTTTTAGAATAAGAAGTAGATGAACGAATATCCCAGTAAATGGTGTGTTCACGCCACCGGGTGAACAGCAGAGAGTGAGGGGTAGGGTTTTTTCCAAAACCGAATTCGGTCATACTGAGGAGGGTGACGAAGGGTTCTCCTGTAAATCGCCATATTCTATCTAGTACGAGCATCTAACCCGAACACCCGTTCCTTTATTGCGTTTTTCTTTCGATAATATACCTTTTTTCAACGCGAAAAATTCTCGTGTGTGTAGGGACGTCTTGTAACATAAATAGAAATAAACCAGAATTAATCTTAAGCGAAGTTCTCGCGCATTTTAATTGCATTACTCACTCACCAGACCCCTGCAGAAATTGGCACCCGCCAACCACTTGCGTCTTATTTGGATCCCTCCGCCCCTCCACGAACAGGTGGAAAGGTTTATCTTGAATAGGCCCAAATATGTAATAATTAGGAAGTAACCCCCAAATCCTGATTAGACACTGACCGACAAAGGCAGTAGGCGGGAAAGTGAAAAATAAAAAGTGAAAAGTAGGCCATGTCCATTTGCCTAGTTTACCTGCCTCATTTCCTACTTCCATATTTCACATTCTAGAAAATCGTGCTCGAGAGTATTGTATTGTATTAAAGTATAGGATATAGTTGTAAACTATCAACCTAACTATTTTTTACAAGCACTGGCTACTAAGGCCTTCGGCTTAGACGAAAACTACATCCATACACTAGCCTGGGATTCGAACCCGGATCCTCGTTGTTCAGTTGACTAAATGACTAGGCCACTTAGACAACTCATCTACCGAGGACTGCGTGCTCGAGAGTATAGTTCTAATAATTAAAACAAATTTCAAGTAAAAACAAATTTCAAATAAAAATGCCCAATCCTGACTCGCCTAACTTTAATAAACCTGGAAACGGCAAGTTTAAAAAATTTGCTCAAAAACTGAAGGTTCCAAAGATGGCCTTAGATTGGCGCATCCAAATTATGAGGCCGAAGCCAAAGTGGAAGGATGCACCAAAATGTGCTAAATTTAATGCTCGTCCAAAATTCCAAGTTTTTAAAGCGGACAAAGTTAAACTTAAGATCGAAGCGAAGAAGGCGGTAATTTCCCCTAATACGAAAGTAATGTGGATGGCCCCTTTTGGCCACGTTTCCCGTGAGGTATGCCCACTCACTAGAAGTCCGACTTCCAAACCAAGGAGTATCAAGAAAAAACGTCGTGTGGCCGATAACGTGAAAAAAATTGCGGTCAAAAGCGTGAAGTCAGTTGGTAAAGAAGTACAAAAAATAAGAAATAAATTTGAAATGGCTTATGGCCGCAGCTAAGGTCGATCAACTGGAAAGGTTCAAGAAAATCGTTCATAAACATCCCCGAGAGCTGGCCATCCGAAGAGGACACACCAAGATAAATATCGCTAGAAATGACCAAAAAGTTTTGGTTAAGTTGAAGAAAGAGGAGGACAAAGCATATGGAAGAAAATAAGGCTTACATATATATTGAATTTTTTTTGCATTAGAATGACAACGATTCTAAAAATTTTTTTAAATTTCTATAATGACTTTTTTCGACCCATATTTGTATTTAAAAATAAGTAAACGTCTGGATTGTTATGCAATTTTATATCTATTGCTCTTTACAATGGGGAAATTTGGTTGTTTGGTAGTTCGATTGGGCGTCCGAGCAGCTCATCTTATTTAGGACCGGATTTCATCCAATTAGCTATTGCTTTACTACTAGAGAATACATTTCAAAATGCTTTCTCCTCTCCTTGATCCGACCAATTTTGTAATACCCTCTTCAAGCACTTTCAGATCCGGGTACCTTTTAGTTTTGCCCCTATTTGGAAAGAGTATCAAAACAACGACATTGAGAAAGGTCTTTTCGTCGTATTTGTTGTTTGTATTTTGCTGGTCGTGACCATGCTTGGGAGTCCATTAAAAGCGAGTAAGTTAAATGAAATTATGTATTTTGTCAAAAGAGAAACAACAAAATTGCGGTATTACTGAATATGGGTGTGGGCATACATAATATACACATTGATGGGATAATGTTTAATGGTTATAGATGATGTCAGAGCAGATATATTTGCAACCTGTGCAGAGCAATTTGTTACTAGACATCGACATTTAATGTGATTACAAACATGGGAGTAGCTAGAAGATCCGGTTCGGGGGTAATTTTTTATTTCGAGGGGAGACTAAAATATAAAACCCATGCAAGTCTTATGTGCAATGCTTCTCAAACTGTGCTGTAACATTCATAAACTGCAGCTACCTTCAATCAGAAAAAAAGAAGCACTAGAGAGCGTCCAACCAAGAAGCTAAAGAGATGATGAAAAAAAAAAGAAAAATATAACCAAACAGAAACTTGATTATAGTTAAGAAAAACGTAAAGTTCAACTTGTTGCTGTTGTTCATTATTATGGCCATTGTTGATGTTGTTGTTGTTATTGTTGTTGCTGCTTGACATTTCGCACACAACACAAGAGAAGAAACCAAACAAAACAAAAACAAAAGAAGAAGACTCTACTGCTGCCCCCTGCACAATTTTATGCTTTTATTTTGTATATTTCAGGGGTTTCTTCTTTTCGCAATTTGTTGCAGCAACAGCATTGAAAATGCATAAAAAAAATTTGAAATTCCAAAAATTATTTTAAGTTTGCCTTAATTAGCTTCGTTAAAAGAAAAGAAGAAAAAAACCAGAGCCCCAGCCAAATGGCATGCCAAAAGATGTGAGATGGGAAATCATCAGCATATCCTAGAGACACCATGATAAATATCGCTAGAAATGACCAAAAAGTTTTGGTTAAGTTGAAGAAAGAGGAGGACAAAGGATATGAAAGAAAATAAGGCTTACATATATATTGATTTTTTTTGCATTAGAATTGACAATGATTCTACAAATTTTTTAAATTTCTATAATGACTTTTTTCGACCCATATGTTGGAGGAGACGTCATTGTTAACTTAGATTTGTATATATTAAAATTTCTTATATTATTTGTTTAAGATTATCGGAATTTCTACCACTGTATTTACATTAACATGTTCTAAAAGCTTCTGTTACATGGCTCATGAAGAGCTTCCAACTCATGAAAACGAAATATAAAAAGGACTTCTTTATGGAATTCGAAGAGGAGAAGACTTATTTTTTGTTACTCCACTCCACATGCAATTGAGCATTGGAGTTTTGTACCATCTGCAATTGGTCAGATCAAACATTGGCGACCGTGACAGGACCTTGCACTTCGCAAGTCCCAACATAAAAACTTAAAACTATATAAAGTCGTTTATTCGGACTTTTCAGCGTACATCATCATCACATTCATCATTGGACTTTTTCATCGTTACATAATCATCTTGGATAGTCGTCATCGGACTTCTTCATCATTGGCATTTGCAAGACATCATCGTGGACATTTACGTGGAGCCCTATCATAACCTAAGTCAACTTGAGTGTGTAAATTTACATTATCAATTTCCACACTAACTTTGACTCAATTGCCACTCATTAGCGATCGTCAAGCTTTCTCATGCTTTACACTCACATGTAAAACACTCGTAAGCTTTAACACGTGCTATTAGGTATTAAGCACAGCGGAGTAAGTAATCAAACTGTCATATAGAGAAACGATCTACATATTAAAGCTCACTTATTAAGCTCTTGAGTGAAACTTAATGCATTTGAGTGTTTTTATTAAAACTAAAACTCGTTTAGCTTACGTTTAATTCATTTCTAACTTGCTAAATTTGTTTCGTTAAGGGCCCAAAATGTCTCCACCAAATGAAACGCAGCTTCTACCTCACAGACTGCTAATTCAACTGCCGCCGTGTGCAGACGTGTTTTTTAATGCACTCCGCAAAAATTGAGTGTAAAAAAAAAAAAAAAAGTCTGCGTTGCAAAAAGTTGTGTAGGGCTCTCAGTCGCCTCAGAGACGGCTATTTACAATCATATTGCTATTAGATTGCTCTAATAGCAATAAATACTAAGTTGCAACAACAAAGTGCGTAATTTTTACAAAAGCCATGTCCACCAATTCGGGCCCAAGCTCTCTCGATCCCCACCAGCAACAGCTACAAGAACTAATTGTACAACAACAACGTGAGCGTCGACTCTCGGTCCAACGCAACAACGCATACTTTTCGGTGGTGTCGCCGACCCCACCGAATGCTAACGTAAGCAATAACACCGAAAGTGCCAACCACTCAGCAATTAACAGCAACCTACCGTGGAGAGAGCAGTGTGCGTCTCCATCAATATCGATAACTGGGTCACCGATTACACCAACCAGCACCGTCAGCTCGTTGACAGCAACCAGCACCGTCAGCTCGTTGACAGCAACTACTGCAACGTCTGCCGAAGTATTGACCTGCCTCAAGCCGTCAACCACAAGTCGCCCAGAGTCAGCCACAATAGTAAACCCAACGACTTCTGTCCAAACTGGAATGGACAGATATATTAAAATAACTAAGCGGAAGCTAAGCCCGCAAAAGAAAAAAAGTGGCATTACACCGAAAATAACCAAACCAAATGAACGAGTAGCACCCCTTAGCGGGAATCGTTTTAAAATTCTTGCCGATCAGCAAGACGATCAAGCCGGCGCTGTAGATAAAGTTAAATCGGCTAGACCACCCCCTTTATACATCCGTGGAGCCAACTGCAGCGCCCTGATTTCGAAGCTAGTAGAAACAGTAGGGGCAAATAACTTTGTTGTAACCCCTCTCAATAGGGGTTACATTAAAGAAATTAAATTAAATTAACATCAACTTCTATACCTACCAACTAAAAAGCAGTAAAGGGCTCCAGGTTGTGCTAAAGGGGATTGAACCATCGGACCCTACTCAAGAAATAGCAGACGCGTTGGTCGAAAAAAGGTTTGCGGTCAAGTCCCTTGTCAACATCATCAACAGGAACAAAGTAGCACAGCCGCTCTTTAAAATCGAGCTCCAACCAGATGCAAAGCGGTCGAAGCCAAATGAAGTGCACCCGATCTACAACCTACAGCTTCTACTTGCACCAAGGACAGAAACAACGTCGCACTAAGACTATGCAGCAACTGTGGAGGGAACCAAACGGCCAACTACAGAGGATGTCCTGTCTTTAAGGATCTTAAATCACACCTAAACGGGCGCAAACCCCCAGCCGGACCAAAAATCATCTTCAACGCTTCCAAAACTACACCGGAGGTTTTCTTCGCCAAGGCTGTTAGATCATCCAACATGACTGCTACAACCAGTCCTAGTGTATCCTTCGCTAGTGTGCTCCGAACTGGACAGACGGAGCCCGCGAAAGAGACCCCGTCACTCCGCCATCTACAGAATCCGCAACCTAGCGCACCAGAGCTTGGCCAGCAAACTCCAAGTGGTCTAGAGGCCCTATTGATCTCACTCAATCAAAACATGACCACTTTATGACGTCATGCAAACTGTATGCACGAACTGATGCGGAATCAAAACTGTTACCAGAAGCTTATGAGAATAAATAATGGCTTCCTACGTCTATGTCTTTGAATGCTAACGGCATCTCCAAGCAAAAAATGAACTGCAACTATTCATAGACTCAAGTGAAATCGACGTTTTGCTGATTTCGGAAACACATTTAACATCAAAAAATAATTTTCAAATACCAAAATATACCTTCTACGCAACAAACCATCCAGACGGAAAAGCTCATGGCGGGACCGGTATCCTAATCAAAAACCGTATAAAACACTCGTTCCTCAACAGATTTGAAACACAGCACCTACAAGCAACTGCTATAACCGTCCAAACCAGCTGCGGCAACACTACATTGGTCGCCCTGTACTGCCCACCACGCTTCTCAATCTCTGAAAAGGAATTTACCGATTTCTTTAACACACTCGGAGATCGCTTCATTGCAGCAGGGGACTATAACGCCAAACATACGCACTGGGGATCTCGCCTGGTAAATCCTAAAGGACAGCAGTCAACCCTCTCAATAAGATGGATTGCGTCTCACCGGGTAGGCCTACTTATTGGCCCACAGATCCACAGAAAGTGCCTGACTTGATTGATTTCGCAGTAACCAAGAGGATTCCACGTAATCGGATCACTGCGGAAACACTACTAGATTTAACTTCCGATCACTCTCCAGTGCTATTCACATTATTAACCAGACCTCAAGTACTTGATCGCCCATATAGGCTTACAAACAACAAAACAAATTGGCTTAAATTTTAAATGTACATGAGTGCCCACATTGACTGTTCGCCGAAACTGGATGCTGCAGAGGACATTGATATGTGCGTCTCTGCACTTGAGTCGATGATGGGAGCTGCAGCAAGAGTATCTACTCCACATGCCTCTTCTTACACCAAACCTGTTGACAGGCCTACGAACCGGCGGATAGAACAATTAGTAACGGAAAAAACGACGTCTAAGAAGAGAATGGCAGATTACTCGATCACCAGCAGCAAAACTTCGCCTAAGGCAAGCTAATCGCAACCTCTCCAAGGCGTTAAGACAAGAGGAAAGCTGGGCTCAAAGGAAATACATAGAAAAGCTCAGTCCAACCAGCACTAAACATCCTCTGTGGAAAGCCCACCCAACTTTAAACGCTCCTACAGAGACAATTTCACCGATAAGGAGTCCAACCGGTGGATGGGCCCGCAGTGACGAAGAGAGGGCATCCGTATTTGCCACACATCTTAAAATGGTTTTCCAGCCAAATCCAACATCAAACTCATCTGTACTTCCCCCTTCGAACACATTAACGGATAGTGAGTACTCGGAACTCCAATCGGACGAGATCACTGCAGTTAGTTGGGAGAACAGTTAGGGAGAACACAATCCCTCCACACCAGTTTGGCTTCCGCGAAAAACATGGTACAATTGAACAAGTCAATCGCATAACATCCGAAATACGAACAGCATTCGAACTAAAAGAATACTGTGCGGCTGTCTTTCTCGACGTTGCCCAGGCTTTCGATAGAGTTTGGCTGGAGGGTCTGATGTTCAAAATCCGGCAAAAACTGCCACAGTACACACACAAACTCATGGAATCTTACCTTTACAATAGGAAATTCGCTGTAAGATGTAATGGCTCCGTCTCCGCTGATTTTGAAATCAAAGCTGGTTTACCGCAAGGCAGTGTACTCGGCCCATTGCTCTACCTGCTGTACACTGCAGACTTACCAACGAGTTTAGGACTTACAACGTCCACTTTTGCCGATGACACAGCAATCCTTAGCAGATCCAAATGCCCAATACAAGCCTCTGCAAAACTAGAGGAACACCGTAAGGTGGTAGAGGAATGGCTAGCAACCTGGCGTATCCGGGTCAACGAGCAGAAATGCAAACATGTTACATTTACGCTTAACAGAAGAAACTGTCCAGCTCTAATGCTAAACAACGTACCAGTTCCTCAAGCCGTGGATGTCACTTACCTTGGCATCCACCTAGACAGAAGACTAACTTGGCGCAAGCACATCGAAGCAAAAAAGTCACAGCTTAAACTGAAAGCGAGTAGCCTACATTGGATCATCAATGCTCGGTCCCCTCTACGTCTGGTACTCCAGAAAAGTCCTCCTATACAACTCCGTACTGAAACCCATCTGGACTTACGGAGCCGTACTATGGGGATATGCAAGTACCACCAATGTCGATATTATACAAAGAGCGCAGTCGAAGATTTTAAGATCAATCACGGAGGCCTTGTGGTATATACGAAACGACAACATTCAAAATGATCTAAATATACCTAGCGTAAAATCTGAAATAGGTACTCAACAACTAAAGTATTCTGCGAAACTGGATGCACACCCAATTGTTCTTGCCAATTCCCTTACGCGAACTAATAATAGAACTCGTCTTAAAAGAAATGACAGACCAACCCAATAACAAGTGATTAGGCCGCCTGCAATATCCCCAGGATTTATCTTAAGTACTAGTCTAAGAAAAATATCTCAAACTTGTTGTTAGGCTCTAATTTAAGAGTAGATTCAACAAATATATATTAAACGTTAAAAAAAAAAAAAAAAAAAAAAAGTATTTTTTTGAGGTAGATAATTTATTTGGTTGATTGACCACTTTTCTTCTTTTAATTTCTTTGTGCATTCTAATCTTTTATTCCATACTATCTATACGATCTGGTCCGGATATTCAAATAGCTTACAAATTGTTTCAGATATTTTAAAGCTAACTGCCAACATGAACTCAACTCTAACAAGAACAGTCAAAACAGCAGAAACAACTAACTTTTGGCAAGTGAGTGAGAACTAGACTCTGGTTTGAAAAGTGTTGAGTAAACGAAGGCGTGGTGGTAGTCTAGACTCTGTATCTCTTTCTTTGCTATAGGATGCGTATCACCTGGAAATATGATTGTGACACATGGCTGAAACATCATCCAGGGATAATGCAACCGCTAGTATTATCGTAGAGAGTATGTATTCAAGTCAGTCCAGTTTTGTTATTTCTTATAGTATAGCCATAGCAGCTGAATTGTGAGTGGTCAGGACATTGGTGAAAACATTAGAGGTTTAATCAGCCAACCCCAACATGTCATAATTGGCATAGCAATAGATTATATTACAATAGGTAACAAATCCCTTTTTTTAAATTCATTTATGTAGGTGCAACTCAAAAAAGAAATTAAGATGATTATTTTTAGAGAATGGAACTATGGGACTTAGAGGCAAGACACTCCAACCCAACTGCTTAAAAGAAAGAGACTACCAATTTATGAGTGTACCTATGTAATTTTTACAAAAGCCATGTCCACCAATTCGGGCCCAAGCTCTCTCGATCCCCACCAGCAACAGCTACAAGAACTAATTGTACAACAACAACGTGAGCGTCGACTCTCGGTCCAACGCAACAACGCGTACTTTTCGGTGGTGTCGCCGACCCCACCGAATGCTAACGTAAGCAATAACACCGAAAGTGCCAACCACTCAGCAATTAACAGCAACCTACCGTGGAGAGAGCAGTGTGCGTCTCCATCAATATCGATATCTGGGTCACCGATTGCACCAACCAGCACCGTCAGCTCGTTGACAGCAACCAGCACCGTCAGCTCGTTGACAGCAACTACTGCAACGTCTGCCGAAGTATTGACCTGCCTCAAGCCGTCAACGACAAGTCGCCCAGAGTCAGCCACAATAGTAAACCCAACGACTTCTGTCAAACTGGAATGGACAGATATATTAAAATAACTAAGCGGAAGCTAAGCCCGCAAAAGAAAAAAAGTGGCAATACACCGAAAATAACCAAACCAAATGAACGAGTAGCACCCCTTAGCGGGAATCGTTTTAAAATTCTTGCCGATCAGCAAGACGATCAAGCCGGCGCTGTAGATAAAGTTAAATCGGCTAGACCACCCCCTTTATACATCCGTGGAGCCAACTGCAGCGCCCTGATTTCGAAGCTAGTAGAAACAGTAGGGGCAAATAACTTTGTTGTAACCCCTCTCAATAGGGGTAACATTAAAGAAATTAAATGTCAAGCCCAAACTGAGGACAATTTCCGCATCATCGAAAAGTACCTACCTTAAAATCGAGCTCCAACCACATGCAAAGCGGTCGAAGCCAAATGAAGTGCACCCGATCTACAACCTACAGCTTCTACTTGCACCAAGGACAGAAACAACGTCGCACTAAGACTATGCAGCAACTGTGGAGGGAACCACACGGCCAACTACAGAGGATGTCCTGTCTTTAAGGATCTTAAATCACACCTAAACGGGCGCAAACCCCCAGCCGGACCAAAAATCATCTTCAACGCCTCCAAAACTACACCGGAGGCTTTCTTCGCCAAGGCTGTTAGATCATCCAACATGACGGCTACAACCAGTCCTAGTGTATCCTTCGCTAGTGTGCTCCGAACTGGACAGACGGAGCCCGCGAAAGAGACCCCGTCACTCCGCCATCTACAGAATCCGCAACCTAGCGCACCAGAGCTTGGCCAGCAAACTCCAAGTGGTCTAGAGGCCCTATTGATCTCACTCAATCAAAACATGACCACTTTTATGACGTTCATGCAAAACTGTATGCACGAACTGATGCGGAATCAAAACCTGCTTATCCAGAAGCTTATCGAGAATAAATAATGGCTTCCCTACGTCTATGTCTTTGGAATGCTAACGGCATCTCCAAGCACAAAAATGAACTGCAACTATTCATAGACTCAAGTGAAATCGACGTTTTGCTGATTTCGGAAACACATTTAACATCAAAAAATAATTTTCAAATACCAAAATATACCTTCTACGCAACAAACCATCCAGACGGAAAAGCTCATGGCGGGACCGGTATCCTAATCAAAAACCGTATAAAACACTCGTTCCTCAACAGATTTGAAACACAGCACCTACAAGCAACTGCTATAACCGTCCAAACCAGCTGCGGCAACACTACATTGGTCGCCCTGTACTGCCCACCACGCTTCCCAATCTCTGAAAAGGAATTTACCGATTTCTTTAACACACTCGGAGATCGCTTCATTGCAGCAGGGGACTATAACGCCAAACATACGCACTGGGGATCTCGCCTGGTAAATCCTAAAGGAAAGCAGTTGTACAACACAATAGTCAACCCTCTCAATAAGATGGATTGCGTCTCACCGGGTAGGCCTACTTATTGGCCCACAGATCCACAGAAAGTGCCTGACTTGATTGATTTCGCAGTAACCAAGAGGATTCCACGTAATCGGATCACTGCGGAAACACTACTAGATTTAACTTCCGATCACTCTCCAGTGCTATTTACATTATTAACAAGACCTCAAGTACTTGATCGCCCATATAGGCTTACAAACAACAAAACAAATTGGCTTAAATTTTAAATGTACATGAGTGCCCACATTGACTGTTCGCCGAAACTGGATGCTGCAGAGGACATTGATATGTGCGTCTCTGCACTTGAGTCGATGATGGGAGCTGCAGCAAGAGTATCTACTCCACATGCCTCTTCTTACACCAAACCTGTTGACAGGCCTACGAACCGGCGGATAGAACAATTAGTAACGGAAAAACGACGTCTAAGAAGAGAATGGCAGATTACTCGATCACCAGCAGCAAAACTTCGCCTAAGGCAAGCTAATCGCAACCTCTCCAAGGCGTTAAGACAAGAGGAAAGCTGGGCTCAAAGGAAATACATAGAAAAGCTCAGTCCAACCAGCACTAAACATCCTCTGTGGAAAGCCCACCCAACTTTAAACGCTCCTACAGAGACAATTTCACCGATAAGGAGTCCAACCGGTGGATGGGCCCGCAGTGACGAAGAGAGGGCATCCGTATTTGCCACACATCTTAAAATGGTTTTCCAGCCAAATCCAACATCAAACTCATCTGTACTTCCCCCTTCGAACACATTAACGGATAGTGAGTACTCGGAACTCCAATCGGACGAGATCACTGCAGTTATTAAAAACCACATAAAGCCGAAAAAAGCCCCTGGCCATGACCTAATCACACCGAAAATGATCCTAGAACTCCCTATCATTGCAATACAATATATCTGCAAACTGTTCAACGCTATAATAAAAATTGGCTACTTCCCAAGAACATGGAAAAAGTCCACTATCATCATGATTCCTAAAGTGGGAAAGGACAAAACCCAGCCATCATCCTATAGGCCAATTAGTTTGCTGCATGTCTTTCGAAGCTTTTGAAAAGGTCCTGCAGATCCGCCTAAACTCATTTCTGGCATCGGAGAACACAATCCCTTCACACCAGTTTGGCTTCCGCGAAATCCGAAATACGAACAGCATTCGAACTAAAAGAATACTGTGCGGCTGTCTTTCTCGACGTTGCCCAGGCTTTCGATAGAGTTTGGCTGGAGGGTCTGATGTTCAAAATCCGGCAAAAACTGCCACAGTACACACACAAACTCATGGAATCTTACCTTTACAATAGGAAATTCGCTGTAAGATGTAATGGCTCCGTCTCCGCTGATTTTGAAATCAAAGCTGGTGTACCGCAAGGCAGTGTACTCGGCCCATTGCTCTACCTGCTGTACACTGCAGACTTACCAACGAGTTTAGGACTTACAACGTCCACTTTTGCCGATGACACAGCAATCCTTAGCAGATCCAAATGCCCAATACAAGCCTCTGCAAAACTAGAGGAACACCTTAAGGTGGTAGAGGAATGGCTAGCAACCTGGCGTATCCGGTCAACGAGCAGAAATGCAAACATGTTACATTTACGCTTAACAGAAGAAACTGTCCAGCTCTAATGCTAAACAACGTACCAGTTCCTCAAGCCGTGGATGTCACTTACCTTGGCATCCACCTAGACAGAAGACTAACTTGGCGCAAGCACATCGAAGCAAAAAAGTCACAGCTTAAACTGAAAGCGAGTAGCCTACATTGGATCATCAATGCTCGGTCCCCTCTACGTCTGGAGTATAAAGTCCTCCTATACAACTCCGTACTGAAACCCATCTGGACTTACGGAGCCGTACTATGGGGAAGTACCACCAATGTCGATATTATACAAAGAGCGCAGTCGAAGATTTTAAGATCAATCACGGGGGCCCCGTGGTATATACGAAACGACAACATTCAAAATGATCTAAATATACCTAGCGTAAAATCTGAAATAGGTACTCAACAACTAAAGTATTCTGCGAAACTGGATGCACACCCAAATGTTCTTGCCAATTCCCTTACGCGAACTAATAATAGAACTCGTCTTAAAAGAAATGACAGACCAACCCAATAACAAGTGATTAGGGCCGCCTGCAATATCCCCAGGATTTATCTTAAGTACTAGTCTAAGAAAAATATCTCAAACTTGTTGTTAGGCTCTAATTTAAGAGTAGATTCAACAAATATATATTAAACGTTAAAAAAAAAAAAAAAAAAAAAGTATTTTTTTGAGGTAGATAATTTATTTGGTTGATTGACCACTTTTCTTCTTTTAATTTCTTTGTGCATTCTAATCTTTTATTCCATACTATCTAGACGATCTGGTCCGGATATTCAAATAGCTTACAAATTGTTTCAGATATTTTAAAGCTAACTGCCAACATGAACTCAACTCTAACAAGAACAGTCAAAACAGCAGAAACAACTAACTTTTGGCAAGTGAGTGAGAACTAGACTCTGGTTTGAAAAGTGTTGAGTAAACGAAGGCGTGGTGGTAGTCTAGACTCTGTATCTCTTTCTTTGCTATAGGATGCGTATCACCTGGAAATATGATTGTGACACATGGCTGAAACATCATCCAGGGATAATGCAACCGCTAGTATTATCGTAGAGAGTATGTATTCAAGTCAGTCCAGTTTTGTTATTTCTTATAGTATAGCCCATAGCAGCTGAATTGTGAGTGGTCAGGACATTGGTGAAAACATTAGAGGTTTAATCAGCCAACCCCAACATATCATAATTGGCATAGCAATAGATTATATTACAATAGGTAACAAATCCCTTTTTTTAAATTCATTTATGTAGGTGCAACTCAAAAAAAGAAATTAAGATGATTATTTTTAGAGAATGGAACTATGGGACTTAGAGGCAAGACACTCCAACCCAACTGCTTAAAAGAAAGAGACTACCAATTTATGAGTGTACCTATGTAAATTTCGATTTCCCGTTACTAATCAAAAAAAAAAAAAAAAAAAAAAAAAGGAAAACAGAACGCAGATTTCAAGAGTAGTCCCTAGTGATAAATTAAATTATTACCCCCGAATTCACTTAGAGTAACCCGAAAAGAAAAATTATTTATAAATGGATTTCAAAAAAAAATATCAAAGAAGCTAACATCAGCTATTACCGAAGTTTATATACCCTTGCAGTCCTTGGTAATTATAATTTTACATGTTCAAAATTTGTTTTCTGCAAATCAATTCATCTGTATACAAACAAAACACTTCTTTTGAGTGGACAATATGAATTCCTGTATGTTCCTTTCGGTATTTTAAATTCACCAGCTGTATTTACAAGATTCATAATGGTTGTGTTAGGAGCTTTGATTAAAGCAAGCGATTGTGTGGTCTACATGGACGACATCATCATTCCAAGTACAGGTATCGATGATGGTTTGGCCAAGCTAAAACGCTTACTAGACGTGTCAGGCAAAAACGGTTTACGAATTAATTGGAGTAAATGTCAGATGCTGCAACGAAAAGTCCTATTTTTAGGGTATGATGTGGAAAATGGTACCATAACGCCGAGCAAAGAAAAGATTAGAGCTGTTTCGAATTTTCCTATCCCAAGTAGCAAAAAGGGGTTACAAAGATTTTTGGGTCTACCTTCCTATTTTAGAAATTTTATTGAACGGTATGCAGTAATCGCGAAACCGTTGCCCGATTAAATGCGTAAGGATTCAAAGTTTGAATTCAAAGATATACACAAACTGGCTTTCGAAGAACTAAGACTAGACTGCGTTGACTAAAGAACCCGTCCTTAAATTGTTTAACCCGAAATTGCAAACTGAAATACATGCGGATGCTTCAAAATACGGATTTTGGGCAGCTTTGTTACAAAAGCATCCAGAGGATAATTCATTTCATGCCGTTGAATATATGAGTCGTAAGACAAAATTGTGCGAAGAAAGGTTTTCATTCTTACGAACTCGAAGTGCTTGCTATAATTGGCATGTTTATGTCATAGAATCTCGATTCACCATAGTTACTGATTGTAACGCATTCGCTATGACCATGAAAAAGAAAGATGTTCCTTTGAGAGTTGCTCGTTGGGCTATGTATCTTCAGGATTTTGATTATGTTATCTTACATCGATCACGTACTCAAATGAGGCACGTCGATGCGTTGAGTTGTTTTGCATGTTTTATGCTTGTTGAGGACACTATTAAACATCGATTAAGTGAAGATCAGTTGCAAGATAAGTGGACCAAGGCAGTAAGGACGCTAGTCGCAAAGGAAAGTTATAAAGACTTCTATATAGAGAAAGAGATTCTCTTTAAATTGTGAATTGATTGAAGTCCCTTCGGCAATGAAACATGAGATTATTAGACTTGGACATACCCAGGGTCATTTTTCCGTCAATATATACCCGAATTGAGAGATAAGGTTATTCGTGTGGTACATAGTTGTGTGGAGTGTATTGTTATTAACGCAAAGGCTGGGAAAAGAGAGGGATATCTAACTTCAATAGAAAAGGGTGACAAACCACTTTGTTCTTACCATATTGATCACATCGGACCAATGACGTTATCTCTCAATTCGGGAATATATTGAAGGATCAAAACATCAACGCTCTCGAAGAAGACGGACGTGTTTTTTTTTAAGCTCCCGCGTTTTAACTGATTTTATAATTTTTTTTTATTTTGTGTTATCGGCATCGCGATCGAAAATTATAATTATAATATTAAATCTAACTTGCACCATATCACTCGTTTGCGTTTTTGTGTGTTTGTGTTAATAATTTTTAACAACCTTAATTCTGTTAAAACCTTTGTTGGTTTTTTTCTTTTCTTTCTCTCTTTCCCACCTTTTTTTCTTTCTTGTAAATCACAAGCAACGCTCATTTGTTGTTGTCTTGAAATTTCTGTGAGTTCTTGTTGCAGTGTTTTTGTTTTTGTGATTTCTAGCTCCCGCGCTCGCGCTCTTTAACTTATTTTTTTTTTTTTTCTCTCTCGTTTTGGTTTCACTTGTCGCCGTTATTTGCGCTCATACTGCAGTCTGTTGTGTGTCTGTAATTTAGACTCTATAGTGCTCTCTTTATCTTTTAACCCTTGTGCACCCCCAATATCTCGCTTTCTTATTATTTCTGGACCTCAGAGTGAGTTATATATTTTAATACCAATACATATCTCATTTTTATTTGTTTGCTTACTAATTCATCTAATTAACTCATAATGCCTGTCTGTTCGGTTAAAAATTGTTTGCAGCCCGCCCCACCCCTGAATAGTTTTATTTACTGTTGGTTGTGTAAAACTACAGTACATGTTAAGTGCGCCGGCTTTACATGCAGGGTAAAGGATCTTTTAGATCAAAAAAAGGGTCTCAAATGGGGATGTGAGTCATGCCGTATCGTGGAAGATGAAATGGAACTTTTCATGCGGCAAACAAAGGATAACCTGATGAGTCTGTCCGCCAGTTTTCTTAAACTCTCGCAAGAGTTTAAAGCTGTCGAGTCTCAGTTTAGTAGTTTAACGCTACTGACTGAGTCTCGAAAGCGTAAGAAGGCAGGAGAACAGACTTCTGATTTGTCCTTGTGTTTGCCGGTCTCCACATCTATATCGGTTCCGACGCCTTCTCAACCAATGCAAACTCCAATTCCGCAGACGATGTCTGTAGTGTCCGTTTTGTCTGGGCAAGAATCTACACCCATGGATTTTGCCGATAGGGATTCTAGTGATAGTAGTGCCGGAATGCCACTTGTTGCAACTGATGCTACAATTAATGCGGTAGCTGATGCAATACCTGCAATGCCGAAACCATTGGTGGGAGTGCCACCTAAAAAACACATTTTTGTTTCGAGACTTCTCCCTGATGCTACATCGGATGATGTCATGGCCCACATTCGGGCTAAACTGAATGTCTCCAATATATCAATAGAAAAGTTCAAATTTTCATATTCTAGAGAAATTTCATCTTTTAAAATCAGTGTTCCAATTGAGTTCTTTGACTGTATCTGCAGTTCTAGCTTCTGGCCGAAAAGCTTAATTGTGAAGGAGTTTACATCCAGAAAAAAGAAGACACGGGGCCAAACAAGGATTCCTTCACCATCTATTCCTCTTTCTTCCTCATCTATTCCCACTCCTTCCTTATCTATTCCTTCTTCTACTCTATCAAAAAACTAACAACTTCCTTCTCTGTCGGCTATCAGAATGTCAGAGGCCTTAATACTAAACTTACTAAACTCTTTGTAGATAGTCTGTCTTTTGATTTTGACCTAATTGTCTTTACTGAGACTTGGTTAAAACCTGACGTTTTTGACGCCACAGTTCTACCCTCTAATTTCAATATTTTTAGACGTGATCGTACTGATCGTAGGGGTGGTGGAGTTCTTATTGCTGTAGATTCCGCCCTATCATCGGGTCTGATAACAATACCTGTCTCAAGTACTATCGCATTTATATGCGTTAAGGTATCTTTTAGTCGTTTTTCCATTTTTGTTACCTGTTCTTACATTCCGCCCCAATCGGAATGGCCAACCTATTTACTACACTTAGATTCTATTAAATTTATAGTTGAACTACTTTCTGACAGAGACTTATTAATTGTCCTAGGGGACTTTAACCTGCCCACTATGACTTGGTCAACAGTTAATGGTAGCAAAACGTTGCTGCCCTCTGGGTGTCATGATTTTATTGATGGTCTGCTTGAGCTTTCGTTGGCCCAGCTGAATTCGATTTCTAATACGTCTGGCAGATTTCTGGATTTGATTTTTACTTCTGATCCTAGCTTTTGTGAAGTATCTAGAACTAGTCCAATGGTGTTACCAGAGGATAGTTATCATCCAACTTTAGAGTTATCTATTGAGTTTCCCAGCCGCGAGCCCATCTCCGAGTGTGATCCTACGGTAAGCACCCGATGTTTTCGGAAGACTGACTTTGTCGCACTAAACAATGCCTTTCTTAATACCGATTGGACTAATTTATACACTTGTACGGATATGAATTCCGTCATTTCTTTATTTTATACCACTGTTGACTCGATCTTTAATGACTGTGTACCCCTAGTGTCTCCTGTGGTGACGCAAAAATCACCATGGTTTACGCGGGGGCTGTCAAAACTGAAGAATCTTAAGTCTAGGTATTACAAAAAATATAAAGTCACGGGTCTATTATCGGATCTGTCTCGTTACTTGGTTGCTAAATCGAATTTTATTGTTTCTAATTCTAAATGCTATAATAATTACTTACAACGTTGCAAGTTGCAATTCTCCGAAAATCCTAAAGAGTTCTATAGTTTCGTTAACTCAAAGCGAAATTCTGTCTCCCTTCCTGACGGTATACTGACCGGGCCCAGACGGTATTCCCGCTTGTCGCCTTTACTTAAGCTTTTTGAGTTGTCCATTACACTGTCCGAGTTTCCAACTATATGGAAGGATTCGTTCATTTTACCTCTTCACAAATGTGGCAATAAATCCGACGTCACTAATTACAGAGGAATTTCTAAATTGTCAGCGATACCTAAACTGTTTGAGAAAATTATGACGTCTCAAATACAGCATTTATGTAAATCTATTTTTTCGCCATACCAGCATGGGTTTGTCAAGAATAGGTCTACCACAACTAACCTTTTACAGTTTACATCTTTTGTAATCCAAGGTTTTAAGAAACAAAAGCAAACTGATGTTATATATACGGATTTCAGTAAGGCTTTCGATTCGGTAAACCATGCCTTACTATTACATAAGCTGAATTTAGTTGGCTTTCCGGATGCTCTGCTTGCTTGGATTTTACAATATCTAAGCAATAGGAGGCAGAGGGTTCTTTTTAGGTCCTCTCTTTCTAAGATCATTTGTGTTGAATCGGGAGTCCCACAGGGCAGTCACCTTGGCCCATTATTATTTACCATTTTTATTAATGATCTCCCCACCGTTCTTTTAAATTCCAGAGTTCTTATGTATGCCGATGATGTAAAAATCGCTAATCGCATCGTAGACTCTCTCTCATGTCATACCTTGCAAGCTGACCTGAATGCTTTTCAGGGGTGGTGTAGGACTAACTTGTTATCTCTAAACTGTTCTAAGTGCAAAGTTATGTCTTTTTATAGAGGTTCTCCCCAATTAACGAGTTACTTTTTAAATAATTTCCCGTTAGAAAAAATTAATAATACTTCCTTGGTTGTAAAAGATTTGGGGATCTTAATCGACCACAAACTTAGTTTTAATCAGCATATATCGACTACTGTTAGTAGGGCTAAGAGTGTTCTTGGCTTTATGAAGCGCTGGTCGAAGGAGTTCAAGGATCCATATATTACCAAAATACTTTTTACTTCTTTAGTCCGCCCCATATTAGAATATGGATCTTGTGTTTGGTCTCCTCAATATGAGTTTTATCAAAACAAATTAGAATCTGTACAAAAACAGTTTTTACTCTTTGCCCTTCGTGATTTGCGCTGGGATCCAACTGTACAACTTCCATCTTATTCTAGTCGACTTCAGTTAATTAACCTTCCTTCTTTAACTAATCGTAGAACAATGCTTGGTGTAACTTTTCTTTACAAACTTTTGAATGGTGAGATTGACTCTTCCGAGCTGTTGAGCCAAATTAACATTTCTGTTCCATCTAGAAGGACCCGCAATTTCACACCGCTTATACTTCCCACTTGCACAACTAACTATTCTCTGCATGAACCTTTTCGTATACTATGTAGTGACTACAACAGACTTTGGCACGTTATCGGTTCCGAAACATCGCTTCCGGGTATTAAAACTGCGATCTTGTCATTCCTCGCTCGTAATTAGTTGTAATCATCTTTATTTATACCTATCCTGTTTTCTTTTTATATGTAACCTATTATCTCATTACATTTAATATTTTCTATTTCTTTAGTTTAATTTATGTTTATATATGTAATACGCCTATGCCCTTAGGTCGGAGTGGGTAGAGGTTGTAACATTAACTTTACTTAGGGTCATTCGTAACAGGCCCGGGCCTGGTGTCATATGGGCCACTTGTTCGTACTGAGCGTTGTACGACTACGTC
This sequence comes from Drosophila willistoni, assembly GCF_018902025.1. NCBI lineage: Eukaryota > Metazoa > Arthropoda > Insecta > Diptera > Drosophilidae > Drosophila > Drosophila willistoni. Next base: position 20,810 of record NW_025814691.1, on the reverse strand, counting down.
TATAAAAAAAAAAAAAAAAAAAAAAAAAAAATGACCTTGGGTATGTGCAAGTCTAATAATCTCATGTTTCATTGCCGAAGGCACTACAATCAATTCACAATTAGGGTCTTTAAAGAGAATCTCTTTCTCTATATAGAAGTCTTTATAACTTTCCTTTGCGACTAGCGTCCTTACTGCTTTGGTCCACTTATCTTGCAACTGAGCTTCTCTTAATCGATGTTTAATAGTGTCCTCAACAAGCATAAAACATGCAAAACAACTCAATGCATCGACGTGCCTCATTTGAGTACCTGATCGATGTACGATAACATAATCAAAATCCTGAAGATACATAGCCCAACGAGCAACTCTCAAAGGAACATCTTTCTTTTTCATGGTCATAGCGAATGCGTTACAATCAGTAACTATGGTGAATCGAGATCCTAGGACATAAACACGCTATTTGGTTAGTGCTCCAATTATAGCAAGCAACTTCGAGTTGGTAAGAATGATACCTTTCTTCGCACAATTTTGTCTTACTACTCATACAGTTGCGAACTTAAAAATAGTTTTTGAATGTTTCAATATTTACTACTAATGAAAACAAAAAAAAATTTTAATAATATCCAACTTATTCAAAGTTTTTCAGGGATTTTCTTCAAATACTCAAAAAATACCCGAAACTAAAAATAGCACCACTTGCAGTATTAGCCAAAATACCGTCATATTTCGCAGAATTACATTGTAAAAAACACATGAATAACAGTCCGTGGATCGAAGTCAATTTTAAGAGCACTAGCACTAAAAAAAATCCAAAACTTTTAAATATAATAGGTCGGGGAAAACACTGCTCTGTGGAAAAGCGAAAGCTCATTTAAAACCAGGTTTTTGAGAGATAATCGTATCGCTAGGTTTGAAAATTGGTTGGTAGTTCCAAGAAAATGATTCGAAGTGCAATCAATTTCAAACAGAAGTCTGAAACTCGCATACGAAAGCCAAAACTGAAGGAGCAAGAAGTCGGTTGCTTAATCCCAGAGAACAATAGGGATCCTTTTAAGGCTGTATGCGATCTGGAAAAGGAATTGACCATTTCAATAGCGACGAAATAGTTCCTTGTTTTTGACTGGTTGATAACTCAGTTCTAACTTGTACATCTCTAAGGTGGCATAAAGACTTGCATACCGGACATTCTTGATTTGTCGAAACATAAGTAATTATACAAATTCTATGGAATGAGTGAATACTTGGTTGTTGCCCTCTCGTGTAAGTCTGAGATAAATTGTGAACAAATACACACTTGTGATGAGGATGATCGTGGGGCCTCCTCGCAATCTTTATCACTATGTGTTCATGGCATTTTAAATATTTAATAGCGTTTTCAAATCAACCAAAGGTTATTAAATTTCCTTTTTTTATACCCTTGCAGAGGGTATTATAAAATTGGTCAGATGTTTGTAACGCACAGAAGGAGACGTTTCCGATCCCATAACGTATTTATAGTCTTGATCAGCATGAGAAGCTGAGTTGATATAGCCATGTCCGTCTGTTCGTCTGTCCGTCTGTCCGTCCGTTCGTCCGTCTGTGCGAATGCGTTTTACTCAGCCGTCTTACGAGCTATCGGTCTGAAATTTTTTTTCGGTGTTTTTTATTACCAGGGAAAAATAATATATGAAAACCATCAGGATCGGACCACTATATCATATAGCTCTGGAAGAACTAGAAGAAACATTTTCATAAAAATCGGAGTATGCTATGAAATTTACATATGTGATGACAAGGTACAGTCAATATAATAATCGGCTCTGCTCCCAGCTCTGCCGGCAGCGCTGCTTGTTGTATCAACAGAGTACGTGCATACACACACAGACGCAACGCTACATGAACTGTATGTGTATGCGTGCGTTGCTTTGCTTTGGGAATGAGAGAAGAAGAACAAATTGTAAAATAGAGAGTTAAATTGTTTTGTTTGTATATAGATGAATTGATTTGCAGAACACAAATTTTGAACATGTAAAATTATTATTACCAAGGACTGCAAGAGTATATAAACTTCGGTAATAGCCGATGTTAGCTTCTTTGATATTTTTTTTTTGAAATCAATTTATAAATAATTTTTCTTTTCGGGTTACTCTAAGTGAATTCGGGAGTAATAATTTAATTTATCACTAGGGACTACTCTTGAAATGTGCGTTCTGTTTTACTTTTTTTTTTTTTTTTTTTTGCTTAGTAACGGGAAATTGAAATTTACATAGGTACACTCATAAATTGGTAGTCTCTTTCTTTTAAGCGGTTGGGTTGGAGTCTCTTGCCTCTAAATCCCACAGTTCCATTCTCTAAAAATAATCATCTTAATTTCTTTTTTTGAGTTGCACCTACATAAATGAATTTAAAAAAAGGGATTTGTTACCTATTGTAATATAATCTATTGCTATGCCAATTATGATATGTTGGGGTTGGCTGATTAAACCTCTAATGTTCTCACCAATGTCCTGAGCACTATAACAAAACTGGACTGACTTGTATACATACTCTCTACGATAATACTAGCGGTTGCATTATCCCTGGATGATGTTTCAGCCATGTGTCACAATCATATTTCCAGGTGATACGCATCCTATAGCAAAGAAAGAGATACAGAGTCTAGACTACCACCACGCCTTCGTTTACTCAACACTTTTCAAACCAGAGTCTAGCTCTCACTCACTTGCCAAACGTTAGTTGTTTCTGCTGTTTTGACTGTTCTTGTTAGACTTGAGTTCATGTTGTCAGTTAGCTTTAAAATATCTGAAACAATTTGTAGGCTATTTGAATATCCGGACCAGATCGTATAGATAGTATGGAATAAAAGATTAGAATGCACAGAAATTAAAAGAAGAAAAGGGGCCAATCAACCAAATAAATTATCTACCTCAAAAAAATACTTAACGAGATAATTATCTAATTAGAATAGGCCCATCAGTCAGGCGCCAAAAATTACTGTAACGTACAAAGCCTCAATGTTGTTGATGGGCAACTAAATATCCATAAATATTAAACCACAAATACCAACCATTGAATCGGCAACTATACGTTATTGTGTGAGGCCTATCTTGATGTTAACACAATTCATCTGCGGGACTCTTAATGCGGCTAGCATAAACAATCGGCTGGATTGGTTCTTTGATGAATGTGTTTCACCCACTCACACGTCAGCAACTTTAAATAAAGTCCCTATGCTAAAACTCGAAATAGAATAGAGAGAAAAGAATAGAAGAAAATAGTCCTAGTGTTGGCTGCATAGGTGTATTTACAGCCGCGCTCTCTACCCACCCTACCATGATTTTCCTTTCAGCGCTAGTGGAAGATCCCAAAGAAAACGTCCTTATTCACATTAGATTGCCCAAAAAGAAAAATTGGAAAATTACCTCATTATAAATATCATTATTATTCACTTAAATTAAATTTTCCACAATCATTCGTTTCTTAAAATCTAATATTTCATTCAGTAGTATCTCTGAGAACAAAGTTAACTCATAAAAAACCCCAAAACCATTCTATAATATATAAGAAAATTTACAATTTCATAAATGATCAACATATTAATTTGTAATTTCTAAAAAAAATATAGCTCGAAACTTTACCGCATAACGATTCATATTCAAAGATTAATAAATCCAAAATAAAAAAAAAAATGAATGAAAAAAAGTGAAACGTTGGCATAGGCAGGGGCAACCCGTTGGCAGACGCTAAGCTGGGCATAGCGCGAAGTGAAACGTCGACAGAGGCAGAGGTAGCCAGAGGCAGAAGCTGGACGCGGCAAGAGACAAAACGTTAGAAGATGACAGACAACCTGCTGGCAGAAATTAAACGAAGACTTCGTGGGACAGGAGCGGACTTGGGTAAATTTTTTGGGGACTATATGTAGATAGTTCTAACCTTAATTGAATTTACTAAAACTAACCTTAGCATTAATTATTGGTATTGAACAAAAGAAAATATTTTAATATGGAGCTTGACGAGGTTATGGCATTGCGAGTCGCAGATTTGCGAAATAAGTTGCTCAAGTAGTCCCGACATTGATTTGTGGGTACAAGAGATAGAAAAGTGTGCTATTACAGTACAATGGGACAAGTTACAAATAAATAAGTTTGAGGCGCAGTTAGGAGGAAAGATTAATCAGGGTAAAATAATTGATACATCTAAGAATCGGAAATGTTATTGCACATATCAGACGAGACTGTCCAAAGAACGAACAAAAGTGTTTCAAATGTGGTAAAGTTGGACATCCAATGGCACAGTGCAAACTATAAAATCCAATTAAATAAGAGAGAAATACAAACGTGGTAGAAAATGAAGATGTAGAACTACAGCCGTCAAGCGAATTTACTCCCGTCCAGGGTTAGAACTTAAAGACATCGTACATTCTAACGTTATATTTAAAGGACTCGTAGATACTGGCGCTGGTTTATGCGAAATTCGCAATCAAATGACTGAAATACATGCGGATGCTTCAAAAGACGGATTTGTGGCAGCTTTGTTACAAAAGCATCCAGAGGATAATTCATTTCATCCCGTTGAATATATGAGTCGTAAGACCAAATTGTGCGAAGAAAGGTATCATTCTTACCAACTCGAAGTGCTAGCTATAATTGGAGCACTAACCAAATGGCGTGTTTATGTCCTAGCATCTCGATTCACCATAGTTACTGGTTGTAACGCATTCGCTATGACCATGAAAAAGAAAGATGTTCCTTTGAGAGTTGCTCGTTGGGCTATGTATCTTCAGGATTTTGATTATGTTATCGTACATCGATCAGGTACTCAAATGAGGCACGTCGTTGGCAATGGAACATGAGATTATTAGACTTGCACATACCCAGGGTCATTTTTCCGTCAATATATTCCCGAATTGAGAGATAAGGTTATTCGTGTGGTACATAGTTGTGTGGAGTGTATTGTTATTAACGCAAAGGCTGGCAAAAGAGACGGATATCTAACTTCAATAGAAAATGGTGACATCGGACCAATGGAACTTACAAATAAACGATATAATTACTTGTTGGTTATTATAGATAGTTTTTCTAAGTACGTTTGGTTGTATCCCACTAGGAGCACAGGCGTAGATGAAGTGATACGGTGTTTAGAAGTTCAAGCAACAAATTTGGGAACCCAGTACGACTGATATCTGATAGAGGCGCGGCTTTTACATCGCACATTTTCAAAAAGTATTGCGAGGATCACGACATCGTGCATTTATTGATTACCACCGGAGTACCGCGAGGAAATGTGCAGGTTGAAAGGATTCACAAGATTGTCATTCCAATGCTAGCTAAAATAAGTTTAGATAATCCAGCTTCATGGTATAAATACGTAGGGAAAGTTCAGCAAATCATCAACGATACGGCACCTAGAAGTACTAAGATAGCTTGTTTTAAAATCCTAGCCGGTATTGACATGCGTAGATCAGAGGATGTAAACCTTAAAGAACTACTCGATGATCTTCTAATCGAAGAACTAGCAAAACGCAGAAAGAAAATACGAATGGAGGCAGTTGAAAATATAAAACAAATTCAGGAGGAGAACAAGAAGCCAGCTCAAGGTCCATAAGTAGTCCAGTGTTTTTTCTATAAGTATGTTTAAATCTTAACAATATATTGAACTCGGTTGTCATCAAACAATTCAAATATTAATAAATAAATAAATATAGTAACCATCATTAAATCAACGCTACATAATATAAATCTTTACGAATTCTCCAACCAATCAAGAGATATCTGCTCAACGAGATTTGCTATAAACACTGAAAGAAAATGACATCAGAATTCTTAAAAAAACAAGTTCATAAGAGAAGTGGCATGAATGAAAAATCAAATCAAAACGGAAATGAAAATGTAATTAATCATTTTTAACCTCTTGTCAACCTTGCTTCAGATTTATAACACTTTCTTTGCGAATTGAATAGAGAACTGAACCACAAAAAATAAAAAAGACTATCTACAAGATCAAAAACACGAGAATGCACAATTTAGTTACACATTTATATTTTGAATTATTGAAAAGTTGCTTTGAAACATTTTCAGCCCTGTTTTGAATAAGGATTATTGAAAAGTCTTCTTCCACGTGAAATTCATACAATTATTACAGCCAATTCCGCGATATGTTAATATAGAAAATTTTTTCTTCACATCTATGCAATTTTGATTGGCAATGGAAATGTCTTTTTTAATCAATTTACGATATTAATCTTGAAAGTTCAAAAAAAAAAAAAACGACTCAGAGCGTGCATCTGAAATATGAAGAAAATAATATGTTGTTTCTATCAAAATTGCTCAATAGCAATATGATTTATCACCTTGGCTTTGTAATTATCCAACTGGGCCAACTGTGGGCAGCAATTAATCCCTTACGTACTTCGTCCTTCATCTTGGTCTGACTTCCCTGCTGGCTGAGGGCACGACCGATCATTGGGACGATAGTGCGCATCAGGATGGCATAAATCCGCGAAGTGGAACATAAGCCATTTTTTCTAATGTCTAATGTAGCCCTGGGCATTAGCCTACTTGAGGCGAAGCCCTTTGCAGTAACTCTGATGGTGCCCAAGGGCACCTTTTCTTTTAATTAAACTTTATATAAAATGATTCAATAGTTTCTTGGCAGATCATTTGCTTCTTATTCATCTTTGATATATTTAAATTCAATTGTACTACAGCGGAAAAATTCATTATAGATATATACATATATAAGTGATGACAAGATGTTTCTATTCACTAAATTTAAAAAATTACAAATTAAAAAAGTAAAATGTTCCAATAAATAAATAAACATTTTTGGGTTAAAAACCATGGAATAACAATTTGTTTGGTGTTATCTTTAGGATCATATAAAACACACCCTTTAAATGTTCATTTATTTATTTAAATCTCAACAATTTCTAAGAATTTTTGAAAAAATTTTTGATCATGTTATTAAACTTAAACTTAAAGTAATGAACATTTTAAATAAATTTGTCCTTTTCTAACTCTAGAAGTAAGCATTTAAAGTTCTCCAGTTATTTCGTAGTAAACAAGAAGATTTGAAATAAATATTGACGGATTTTACGTTGGCTAATATGAAAACTTATTAGAGTTAATATGTATTAATTGAGAGCTTGAGAAAAGAGAGAAAGAATATATAATTGGCCTGCTCCCACAAGATCTTTGAGACTAGGGCCATGGTACGGATCCCTTCTTTTAGGTGAATATTTTCGTTACTTTTTACGTTTTTCGTTTCGTTTTATTTTTTGTTTGTTGACTGATGTGTCACGGCTGTCAGTAAATAATTAAAATAATTTTGCAACTAGATTTAGATTTCATGTCTTTTGTCGACGCTAAATGAAAATGTATCCCCTCGTATATGTAAGTTTGTTTGTATCCGCATATATATATATTTATATCTGCATCCAAGGGAATCTAAGCACAGTCGGTTATTTAGTCATCATTTAGGTGGAAAATCGTCTGGGGATGTCATAAATTGGGGGAAATTTTCAACATTTATTATGTCTTTGGGAATTTTCAAAAAAATTAAAACCAAATTGAGTATATATACTTAGGTACTATTGTTTATTTGAAAAAATAGCACATTATAGCAAAGAGGCGTATCAAGAGGGAAATGTAAAGACTTTTAAATTCAAAATTTGAGGTTCAGTTAAGGAGTCAAACCCTATCAATCAAAAAATATCAAAGCTAATAACGGCTATGCCGAAGTTTATATACCCTTGCAGTCCTTGGGAATAATAATTTTACATGTTCAAAATTTGTTTTCTGCAACTCAATTCATCAAAATACAAACAAAACAATTTTACTCTCTATTTTACAATTATTTTACAATCACATATGTAAATTTCATAGCATACTCCGATTTTTATGAAAATGTTGCTTCTAGTTCTTCGTGAGGTATATGATATAGTGGTCCGATCCTGATGGTTTTCATACTTTATTTTTCCCGGGTAATAAAAAACCCCGAAAAAAAATTTCAGCCCGATAGCTCTTAAGACGGCTGAGTAAACCGCATTCGCACAGACGGACGGACGGACGAACAGACGGACAGACGGACATGGCTATATCAACTCAGCTTGTCATGATCAAGAATATATATACTTTATGGGGTCGGAAACGTTTCCTTCTGTGCGTTACAAACATCTGACCAATTTTATAATACCCTCTGCAAGGGTATAAGTATATGTATGCACATATATCCCAAAAGCTACTGAACTTAAGTTGCTGCCAGGTGGTCTACTCCTTGCCACTATGACGCCATCAAACACATGCCACAAAATGATTATGATAAATCGCCGCATAAGAGTCTCATCTGGGGAACAATCGAGTAAATAATATATATATATATTTTTACGAATTCTCCAACCATTTAAGAGATATCTGCTCAACGAAATTTGCTATAAACACAGAAAAAAAATGAAATCAGAATTCTTAAAAAAACAAGTGGATAAGAGAAGTGGCATGAATGAAAAATCAAATCAAAACGGATATGAAAATGTAATTAATCATTTTCAACCTCTCGTCAACCTTGCTTCAGATTTATATAACTTTCTTTGCGAATTGAATAGAGAACTGAACCACAAAAAATAAAAAGGACTATCTAGAAGATCAAAGAACCGAGAATGCACAATTTAGTTACACATTTATGTAAGACATAGAGATACAAGATAGCTGGCAACACACCGTTCTACACTGTTTGTTGCGTAGTCTGGCTCGGAAGCAAGTGTTCGTTGGGTAATCGGCTCTCAGTTGGTAGTCTCTCTCGTTGGTCGTCCGCCGAAGTACGAAGTTGTCTCAAAAGTTGTGTAAAAAGTCGATTTAAAACTAGTACATTCATCATATATATTTACTCTGTATTTACATGAACCTATTAAATAACCATTATAATAAACATTAAATTAATCTAAACCTTACATTTGGGGGCTCGCCCGTGTCAACAACAGAGACTTAAATGCATATGTGATCGCGAAAAGTAGAGTGTTGTTTTGTTAAAAGTTTCTAAGTTGTTATATGCTGCTAAAAAGTTGTTAAAGTTGTTACAGGTAGCTAAAAACATTAAGTTGTAGTATTCAAAACAAAACATTCTTTGCAGACGCGTGGTCTTAAAAATCAGTTGCATAAAGTTGTAAAATTCGAAGCCGCCGTAGCGTTGCGAGAAAATTCTCGAAGTTAAACGAAAAAAAGGGGAAAAGGGACAAAACAAAAAAGGCGCGAAATATCATGTCGACGCCTCAGGCGAAGAAAAAAGTTGCGAAGCCGGAAAGAAAATCGTGCTCGAGAGTACAGTTCTAATAATTAAAACAAATCTCAAGTAAAAACAAGTTCCTAAAATGGCGACAGATTGGCGCATCCAAATTATGAAGCCGAAGCCAAAGTGGAAGGGTGCATCAAAATGTGCTTAATTTAATGCTCGTCCGAAATTTCAAGGTTTTAAAGCGGACAAAGTCAAACCTAAGATCGAAACAAAGAAGGCGGTCTTTTCCGCTAATGCACAAGTAATCGTGATGGCTCCTTTTGGCCACGTTACCCGTGAGGTACGCCCACTCACTAGAAGTCCGACTCCCAAACCGAGTAGTATCAAGAAAAAACATTGTGTGGCCGATAACGTGAAACAAATGGCGGTCAAAAGCCTGAAGTCAGTTGAAAGAAGTACAAAAAATAAAAAATAACCAGAGGGCCGGGGCTAACTTCGACCGTGTCAAAGTTTGTATACCCTTGCAACATTTATGGTAACTCTTTCCTTACCTATAGCCATCAAAATGGGAAAACGTTCAAGCTAAAAAGGTTAATGTTTGCGAAAGAACGGCGTACAATCTTAGCATAGGAAAAAACGAAGATATCGATCAAAGTCACTGTTTTCCTTTGGGATCTATATGATATAGTAACCCGATCTTTATTAAATTCGGCACAGTCATTAGCAGATATATTAAACTAACAAATGTTTAATTTGAAAGCAATCGCGTCAAAAGTAACGAAATTATTGACAAAAGTCACTGTTTTCGAAAGATCGTTCCTATGGGAGTTATATGATATAGTTACCCGATCTTGATCAAATTTGGCACAGTCGTTTATATGTGTAATTAACTCACCAATATTATTTCATGACAATAGCTCAGAAAATAACGAAGTTATTAAGAAAAGTCACTGCTTGTGAGTTCGTATTTGTATGGGAGCTATATGATATAGTGATCCGATCTGCGTGAATCCGAGATATACAACGCCTGCAGTATATACAAGCCTACATGCAAAATTTCAGCTTTAACGGTCTAGGAGGAGTTCGCGTTGATCCAGACGGACGGACAGACGGACAGACGGACGGACGGACGGACGGACGGACATGGCTATTTGTACTCGTCTCGTCGTGCTGATCAAGAATATATATACTTTATATGGTCGGAAATGCTTCCTTCTATGCGTTGCACACTTCTGACCAAAATTAATATACACTTTTTGCAAGGGTATAAAAATGAATAGCTTAAGGCCCCAGCTAAGGTCGATGAACTGGAAAAGTTCAAGAAAAGAGAGCTGGTCATCCGAAGAGGACACCAAGATAAATATCGCTATAAATGACCAAAAAGTTTTGGTTAAGGTGAAGAAAGAGGAGGACAAAGCATATGAAAGAAAATAAGGCTTACGTATATATTGATTTGATTTGCATTAGAATTGACAACGATTCTGTTGGAGGAGAACTCCTGAATTTACATTCATTAATTTAATTATTCTGAAATATTAACCATTGGGTTAAATAACTAAACTATCGATATATCGCCAGCTCAAAGAGAGTTCAATCTTGCATCACTGGTGGCTCTCTTCTTGCGTTTCCCTTTACATTTTTCTTTGTATTACTCTCGCTCGTAGCATATAAGAATTGAAGAATTTACTGTACCAAGAGAACTCGAGTGCGACGGACGCATAAATAAATGGAAAACTACTAATGTCGTCTAATTTGATTGTGGCAAGGGAAGTTTTGATTCATCGAATCCAACGAGTAGCAGATTATTAATATGGCCGAGAAATTGGCCAACATTTTGGCGACCGTGACAGGACTCTAAACTTGCTGTTAAAGAAGTTTTGGTTCAATTGCAACTAAGTTGGACTCGTTGTTTCATAACTTTTTAAGCTACCACAAGTTTCCGAAAAGGGATTGCAAGAGGCAATCAATCATCAAACACCCGTTGAGACATCTAGGAAGAAAAGTCGACATCATTAATGCATATGATACCATGTTAAACTCTCCACATACTGCAGTAAAGTAATTGGAATAAAACCGCAAGTATTCAATCAAACAATTACTGTACTCGCACATGTCCAATAAGAGAAAACCGAACAGTTATATTTTCGTCGTTTGTCATTCCACTCTTTACATATCGAACACAAACAAGCGTGAGTGCCTGCGCCAACTGTACATCAAAGAACAGTTAAGTTGGCGAACATACACATATAACTATTCAACATTCGCGTTGGTTCTGCTACTTGGAGGTGTTGCTGGCGTTTATTGAAGCATTATGGGCAAAGACGGTTTAAACACTCCCGTAAGCTCAAAGGGAACAGTCAAACTAACAAATCTTAGATCCCAGCGGACTCAGTTTGAAAATCATATTCGAACTTTACATGAAAAGATCATTGCTACTAGCGACCAAGAAGATGCCTATACACTAGACTGCAGACTTCAAATACTTGAATCTCATTATAGGCAAATTACTCACATTCAAACACAAGTTGAAAATTTGTACGTAATTGATAAAGAGCGCAGTAATTTAGACGAAATGTACATAAAGGTCAAGGTACATTTATTGTCTCTTCTACAAGGGAAACGTTCAACGGGACCAGTAAACACATCGGATATGAGTTTTATGAGTTCTTCAATGTCTCCTACAGTGGTTCACAGTCACCGATTACCTAAACTGAAATTACCCAGTTTCGATGGTAAATATTCAGCGTTTAAGAGATTCAAATCGTCTTTCCTGAATCTAATTCACAACGATCACCACATACCAATAATTGATAAGTTCAATTATCTTCTCGAATGTTTATCGGGACCTGCACTGGAGGTCGTGCAGTCGTTCCAAGTCACCGAACAAAACTACAGTCAAGCTTGGTCAAGATTAGAAGCTCGCTACGACAACGACGTTCTAATCTTCCATGATTGTATATCGAGTCTGTTCAATTCAACTTTTGCAGAAGCTCATCGATAATGCGTCCGCTATACGCGGATCACTTCTTACACTAGGATCAACTGAGAAAATAATGAATAACATCATGATTCACATACTTCTTACGAAGGTTGATGCCGAGACCAAAGGCGTCTACGACGAAAAGCAAAGCTTCGACAAGCTTTCAACGTGGGAGGAATTCTGCACAATTCTTCATCGCCGCTGCCAGTTCCTAGAAAGTCATCAGACAGGTCAACTCGGTCAGCGCAATAATTCATTAGGAGGAAAACGACCATCAACGTCAAAGGCATCCCTCAATATTAACTCTCAATGCTTTCACTGCCATTCGACGGCACACTATGTTAGTAATTGTAAATCATTTGGAGAGTTATCGCTACAACAAAGGTTCGAAACAGTCACACGGACCAATGCATGTCTTAACTGTCTGCGAACGGGACATCGCGTCAAGGATTGTCCCTCACTCTCCGGTGCAAGGTGTGCCGATCGGCTCATCATACGTTATTGCATCAATTCGCCCCCACCCCGATGAAAAACTTATCATCATCGATTCAATCTGTTAATCCAATAACTAATTCACAAAGCACTTCATTATTAACGAACACTGATAAAAAAGGGATGCTTCCTACAGCATTGGTTCACATAGTGGATAAGTCTGGCCAATTACATACTGTACGGGCACTTTTAGATTCATGTTCTGAACTTAATTTTATTACAGAAGAGACTGCCAAGCGGCTAAATCTGAATAGGACTCGTGTATCTCAAGAATTCAGCAGCATTACCGGAAGCAGTCAAGGCATTAAACACAATACGTTTGCCACAATACGTTCTAGCCATTCATCATTTACGTGGTCTGCCAACTTTGCCGTCATTAAGAATGCCGTCATCAAATTGGACCACACCTACGGATATCAATCTAGCCGATCCGTATTTCAACGAGCCCCACAAGATACACATTTTAATAAACACGAATGGGCTGTTTGCAGCAATCCTCGATGGTCAGCAAGGCTTGGCGAAAACATGCCATATTTAATCAACACGGAATATGGATGTATAGTTGGTGGAAATTTGGAAACCACACACGATAGGTCTCGACAACAATGTTTATTAGTACACGTCAACCCATCACTTGATCTTCTAGTTAAAAGATTTTGGGAAATTGAAGACTGTGAGTTTGTGGGTAACCGACAAACCAAAGAAGAACAGGAATGCGAAAGCCGTTTTTGTAAAATGCAATTGTAAAATCGGATGGAAGACTCCAAGTTCGACTTCCATTTAAGGAAGCCCCAGAGAAATTAGGATTCTCCTACGACTACGCAGTACGGCGTTTCAAATCCTTAGAAAATCGTCTCGACCGCGACGATCAACTAAAAAAGGCATATGTAGATTTCATCAACGAGTATGTAAAACTTGGCCACATGTCTACCAAAACTGTCGCAAGCCACAACGAACCGCATTATTACATACCTCATCATTAAGTGTTGCGTCCGCAAAGCGTTACTACGAAACTTAGAGTTGTGTTTGATGCTTCGGCTAAAACATCATCGGGAAAATCATTAAATGAGCTGTTAATGATTGGCCCCATAATTCAACAAGACCTATTTATAACATTTCGTCTGAATAGGTATGGAAGACTCCAAGTTCGACTTCCATTTAAGGAAGCCCCAGAGAAATTAGGATTCTCCTACGACTACGCAGTACGGCGTTTCAAATCCTTAGAAAATCGTCTCGACCGCGACGATCAACTAAAAAAGGCATATGTAGATTTCATCAACGAGTATGTAAAACTTGGCCACATGTCTACCAAAACTGTCGCAAGCCACAACGAACCGCATTATTACATACCTCATCATTGCGTGTTGCGTCCGCAAAGCGTTACTACGAAACTTAGAGTTGTGTTTGATGCTTCGGCTAAAACATCATCGGGAAAATCATTAAATGAGCTGTTAATGATTGGCCCCACAATTCAGCAAGACCTATTTATAACATTTCTATCATTTCGTCTGAATAGGTATGCACTTACAGGCGACATAGCCAAGATGTATCGCCAATTTGTCATAGATCCAAGAGACCGGAGATTTCAGCGCATTGTATGGCGACCAACAAAAACAGAAGAACTAAAAACTTACGAGCTCAACACCGTGACATATGGCATGTCAACTGCACCCTTCTATCTATCAGAGGCGTTCACCATATTGCCGATTTGTACTCACATGATCATCCTATAGGAGCTAAAACATTACGCAACGACTTATATGTGGATGACTTGCTAACCGGAGCTGATAGCGTAACCAGGCTTCAACACATTAAAAATGATACAGTAGACATCTTAGCACAGGTTGGATTACATCTTACAAAATTAAGTAGCAACTGCAAGGAAATTACGACAACTTCAGAGGACGAAGTATTTATCGCCATGGAAGATCAAGACACTACCAAAACTCTGGGAATGACGTGGATGCCAGCCAGTGACAACTTTACATTTCGATACATTTGTGACCACCAAGAAACATTTACCAAACGATCAATTCTTTCAGTAGTAGCAAAAATGTTTGACTTGCTGGGATTCATAAGTCCGGTATTGTTCGGTGCAAAATTCTTATGCAAGACTTGACACTCAAGGGCCTAGATTGGATGAGCCTGTCGATGGTCGAATTAAGGAAAGATGGAAAGAACTTTTACAGGATCTTAAAGACTTATCAAATCTACAAATACCACGATATGTGAACACATCAAAAACGTATCGATGCGAAATACACGGATTCGCTGACGCATCCGAAAGAGCGTACGGATGCTGTCTTTATGTTCGATAAGATCTCCCGAGTGGAGTCAAAGTCACTTTACTCGTTGCGAAATCAAAGATAGCACCTACAAAGACACAGTCATTGCCTAAGTTAGAACTGTGTTGTTGCTCAGTCGGACTTGGCGCAAATTCAAAAGGACATTAAAATTATACATCGACAAGGTATACTTTTGGACCGATTCAAAAATTGTTCTACAATGGCTGAAACTTCATGCATCAACACTAAATTGTTTATAGCAAATAGAGTATCAGAGTTACAACAACACACGAAAGAAATAATATGGAAGCACGTCCCTTCTAACAAGAATGCAGCAGACATTGTTTCTCGTGGTTGTCGGACATCAGAGCTGCAAACAAGCATGTGGATAACAGGGCAAACTTTCTTAAAATTGTCTAAGGCCGAATGGCCAATTCTTAGGGAACCACTTCCGCCGCCTATCGAAGTAAGAACCAAGTCAACACTTCTTTGTAGCAGAGCAGACAACGCTAATTCACAATCTATTCTAAATATGATCATAAATAATTCTTCATCGTATATTCGAATCGTTCGAATTGTTTCATACCTCTATCGCAGCGTGAACAAAGTGAAGCCTGATCGCACTCTAAGTTCATCATCAATAGCCGGAGAAATATACCTAGCGTAAAATCTGAAATAGGTACTCAACAACTAAAGTATTCTGCGAAACTGGATGCACACCCAAATGTTCTTGCCGATTCCCTTACGCGAACTAATAATAGAACTCGTCTTAAAAGAAATGACAGACCAACCCAATAACAAGTGATTAGGGCCGCCTGCAATATCCCCAGGATTTATCTTAAGTACTAGTCTAAAAAAAAATATCTCAAACTTGTTGTTAGGCTCTAATTTAAGAGTAGATTCAACAAATATATATTAAACGTTAAAAAAAAAAAAGTCACTGTTTTCGAAAGATCGTTTCAATGGGAGCTTTGTGATATAGTCACCCGATCTTGATCAAATTTGGCATAGTCGTTTATATGTGTAATTAACTCACCAATATTACATTATATCACCAATTCCACGACAGTAGCTCAGAAAATAACGAAGTTATAAGAAAAGTCACTGTTCGTGACTTTGTCATTTGTATGGGAGCTATATGATATAGTGATCCGATCCGGCTGAATCCGAGATATACAACGCCTGCATTATATAGAAAACTACATGCAAAATTTCAGCTCTGTAGCTCTTTCGTCTAGGAGGAGTTTGCGTTGATCCAGACGCACCGGCTATTTGAACTCGTCTCGTCGTGCTGATCAAGAATATATATACTTTATATGGTTGGAGATGCTTGCTTCTATGCGTTGCACACTTTTGACCAAAATTAATATACCCTTTTGCAAGGGTATAATAAAACAGGAACCATGGACTTACCGAAAACTTTGAATATCATTATTTAAAAGTAAATTTAACACTAATAGACATTTAGTCAGCCATCTTAAGAGCCATCGGAATGAAATTTTTTGGGGTCTTTTTATTACCCGGGAAAAATAAAGTATGAAATTGCCTATAATAATTTAATGCAACAAGCACAGGAATTAAATGCATAATCATATTCAATACCTAACAGAAAAACTAAGTAGGGAAATTAATGGAATTGGTTCAATATACAAATATCTTTTTGGTCTCTTGATCAAGATGATAAAGGCGAAAGAAAAAATAAATAATCTTCAAAGCAATATTAATAAAGGTTTAGAAGTACTAACAATCTCAAGGAAGAAAAGAAAAATCAGTAAAATTAGAAGTTCTAGAATTTTCAAACCAAAACTTTTAAAACATATTCACTTAAATCATGTTAATTCGGAAAAACTATTGAGGTATTTATCATTTCAAACATTCCTCAAGAAATAATAAATAATAATCCTATCTTTGAGATACTTCCTTATCCAGACTAAAATATTTTGACAGGAAATTCATAGAATAACTACTATTTTAACAACAACACTTTGTTCAATAAATATCAAAGAAGCTAACTTCGGCTATGCCGAAGTTTATATACCCTTGCAGTCTTTTGGCAATAATAATTTTACTTTTTCGAAATTTCTTTCCCTGAAACTTAATTCATTCAATACACAAACAAAACATTATAACTCTTTTCAGTACAGTTTTTTCTTCTTCTTCAATCATTCCCTAAGCAAAGCACGGCACGCATACACATACAGTCTTATAGCGTTGCGTCTGTGTGTGTGTGTGTATGCATGTGCTCTGTTGATTTGATGATGACGTAGGTAGCAAGCAGCGCTTAAACCGATTTATATGGACTGTAAACTTGTGTTCTATTTATCCGATCAGATTCAAATTTTGGGATCTGAGGTTTTATATCAATACTAAACCCCCAAAAAAAATTTCACCCCGATAGCTCTTAAAGATGCTGAGTAAAACGCATACGCACAGACGGACGGACAGACGGACAGACAAAAGACGGTCAGACGGACAGACGACATGGCTATATTCGACTCAGCTTCTCATGCTGATCAAGAATATATATACTTTATGGGTCGGACACGGTCGGTTCTTCTGTGCGTTACAAAAATCTGACCAATTTTATAATACCCTCTGCAAGGTATAAAATTACAAAACAAATAGAAACTAACGAATGTATTAATAGGCATTTTAAATCAAATCCAACCACTTGTAAATACACTAAGACATAATTCTATAATTTTCAAACCTAATTACATGAACCAACATAATTGTAGCATGGAATTTACCAAAAACAAACTTAATCAAAATTGCGTAAATAACGAATTAGTAATAGAAGGCAATACATAATAAAAATTTACGATTGTGCCTTAGAACTAAACGAAATATCAATAATAAATTCATTGCTTGACTATAGCCAAAGCATTTATGTTACAAACAATATCACAACTATTTCCTTTATCCAATCAAAAGAGATAATTAACGAACATACGAAAATATATACTGCATTTCAAACTATTACATTAACCACTTTTATACTTACTATAATAAGTTTGATTACATACTTAATCTATAAGTTTAAGGCAATGCTACAAGAATTAATAATTAAGCATTTCGATCAAATAACAATCGTGGTCCCACAGAAATAATCGAAACCCCCAATTGTTGAAAAATTTAGTCCCAAATTATAAACAAAATTGATACTCCAATATTACAGCTAAGAAAAACCCTCGCTATATCCCAATGTATCCGCCTGAGGACAGGCTATTTTCTTTAGGATGGGGGAGTCATATCTTCAACTTCAATACCCTAAACCTTATAAACTTTTCGCCCCATAAAATCAAACTTTAAAGTAAACATCCGTATTTATAATAAACAATTGGACACTTGCAATAACAATTGTCCCCCTAAAAGTTAAAAGCGTGAGAACGCTAATTAAGCATTAAAATTCGGGCCAATCAAATCCGTTTATTCAACACTTGCAATAATAATTGTACCCCTAAAAGTTCAAAGCGTGAGAACGCTAATTCAGCATTTAAGTAAAATAAATAAATTCGTGCCTATATAATATAACTCTAAGACATCTTTGTAATTTAGTTTTAAGTATTCATTCATTGAACAAAGTATCACAAACCATATCTTTTTTTTCCTATCTGGAAAGACCAGAATATAATTATATATACTTCGAAATAGCCGAAGTTAGCTTTTGATTTTTTATACCCTTGCACAAAAGGTCCATTAATTTTGTCAGAAGTGTGCAAACGCATAGAAGGAAGCATTTCCGACCATGTAAGGTATATATATTCTTGATCAGCATGACGAGATGAGTTCATATAAATATGTTCCGTCCGTGAAATTTTGCATGTATATACTGTTGTATATCTTGATTCAGCCGGATCGGAGGGATCGGACTAATTCATATAGCTCCCATACAAACCGGAAAATCACGAATAGTGATTTTTCTCAATAACTTCGTTATTTTCGGAACTATTGTCGAAATTTAAAATTTAATATTGGTGAGTTTAAATATATATATACAATATAATATAAATATATATATACATATCATATAGCTCCCGTAGTAACGATCGGTCGAAAACAGTGACTTTTGACGGTGGAAAACAGTGACTTTTTTACAATAACTTCGTTACTTTTAACGCGATTGTCTCAAAATTAAACATTTGTTAGTTTAATAATATCTGTTAATGACTGTGTCGAAATTGATAAAGATCGGTTAACTATAGGAACGATCGGTGGAAAACAGTGACTTTGAACAATATCTTAGTTTTTTCCTATGCTATGATTGTAGGCCGTTCTTTTCGCAAAAACTTGGGCCTTTTTTAGAAAAAATGTTTTTGCACTTTGATGGCTATAGGTAAGAGTTACCAAAAAAGTTGCATGGGTATACAAATTTGACGCGGTTCGAAGTTAGCCCGGCTCTCTGGTTTTAATTACTTTTGATATTTTTTATCTTTCCTTATGTGCTGTTGGTATCTTATTTTTATCGTTTCTAATTTTTATGTTGTTATTTTTAGATATTTCTATAACCTCGAATAGTCTAAATAGGCTGAATTCAAGCTATATGAGCTGCTTCGTTATTTAAGAAAACTTTTGTCTCCTATTTCTATTTAAAGTCTACTGATTATTGTCTTAAATTGATTGTTAATTATACCCTTGCAAAAAAGGTTATATTAATTTTGGTCAGAAGTGTGCAACGCATAGAAGGAAGCATTTCCGACATATAAAGTATATAATTCTTGATCAGCACGACGAGACGAGTACAAATAGCCATGTCCGTCCGTCCGTCCGTCCGTCCGTCTGTCCGTCTGTTCCAGCCGTCCGTCTGATCAACGCGAACTCCTTCCTAGACCGTTAAAGCTGAAATTTTGCATGTAGGCTTGTATATACTGCAGGCTTGTATTATCTCGGATTCACCGACTCGAGATCACTTATATCATATAGCTCCCATACAAATACGAACTCACAAGCAGTGACTTTTCTTTAATAACTTCGTTATTTCTGAGCTATTGTCATGAATAATATTGGTGAGTTAATTACAATATAAACGACTGTGCCCAAATTTGATCAAGATCGGGTAAACTATTCATAATAGCTCCCATTAGGAACGATCTTTCGAAAACATGACTTTTGTCAATAACTTCGTTACTTTTGACGCGATTGCTTTCAAATTAAACATTTGTTAGTTTTATATATCTATTAATGCTGTGCCGAATTTGATAAAGATCGGGCTACTATATAAATATAGTTCCCATAGGACGATCGGTGGAAAACAGTGACTTTGATCAATATCTTCGTTATTTCCTATGCTAAGATTGTAGGCCGTTTCTTTCGCATTATTAGCCTTTTTAGCTTAACGTTTTTTCCACTTTGATGCTATAGGTAAGGAAAGAGTGACCAAATAAGTTGCAAGGGTATACAACTTTGCGCGGTCGAAGTTAGCCCGGCCCTCTGGTTTTTAACATTATTCTAGCTCTATTATATGCTAGTTCTAATCTAACTTAACTTCTTTAGCATAATCATCTAGTTATGTAAAGGTTCTATTCTATTTAGGCTATTAAAGTGGATCAGTAAATTATTTCGTTTACCAAATACGAGTCATAGGGGCAGTAATTATGCGTTACTGATGGAGTTGTGTTCAAACAGTGCACAAAATATTGTAACCATACGTACTAATCAGTTTTATCTACTGGTATGATAATGAACGAATGTATTCATTGAATGTCCTTTATTATTAAATTTTTTATTCTGTTCACATATCTGTAATGAACTCTCACTGGACCGTACTTCAGAATAAACGAATATAACTTTATGCAATTGTTGTTGCGCTTTAGTTTGGAACTGGTATTGTAGCGAAGTATTTCGTCAAGTCAAGATCTTCAGATCTT
>NW_025814690.1:0-36503 GCF_018902025.1 Drosophila willistoni | reverse complement strand
AGCCAATAACACACAGCGATCGATTCCAGAGCAATGGGAATTAGTGCAACGGTTAAGCATACATTCTGGACACAATGGTCTCAAGAGTACCTACAAGAACTGCAGGGTACATCCAAGTGGAAAAAACCATATAACAATGTCAAAGAAGGCATGATGGTAATTCTAAAGGAGGATAATGTGCCAATTTTGCAGTGGCCAATTGGACGAATTGTTAAACTATATCCAGGCCTGGATGGATACGTCCGCGTGGTAGACGTTAAAACAGCCAGAGGCACCTACAAGCGGGCTATCCATAAATTGGCCCCTTGCTTAGAGAGACGGCGACAAAACGTAAAATCGAGGCAGATGACACAGAATCGAATTCCCAAAAAGACCCTGGTACGAGGACAACGCAGAACCAAAACAAAAAGACGCTTATCGATCGGTCTGCCACCGTTGGCAATGACGATCTGCCTAATGCTGTTATTATTGCCTATAGCATTTGCTCAAAGAACTAATATAACTCGATTCAACCCCAAACCAGGCATATACTATGAAAGTATTGGCACAGGAAGGATGGCAACGTCTGACTGGACTATTGTGGCATTCTACGATCTCGAACCATATTGGGCCGACCTGAAGACATTTTCAGACGGAGTAGTAAAGGTTGGGAAATATGCGTGTTAATGAAGGTTCCAGAGGCATGCACGCGCAATGCAGAGGCACTTCGAGCATGTCAACTCAGAGCTACGGACAGGAAATGATCTCCTTCACATAGAACGCCAACGACGATCGCCTTAGATATAATTGGGAAATTGCGAACGGCTTATTTGGTGTGCTGGACTCAAAGTATGCAACAGAGATGTCAGGCACATACGAAAGGTTAAATCATGAAGATTACTTATTGAACTTGCTGCAAAATCAGACATCTGTAATTGATTAACGATAAATATCATTAAGCGAGATGAAGCCACAATTGAAAATCAGATGAAACTAATGGAACAACAAATGAACGACATGACCAAGGTCCAGGACAATGCAAGTAAAGGCATTGCAATGGTATATCACGCTAACTACTCAGATGACAGTTATTGCAGGGAATTTGCAACGAATTCAAACCGAAATTTCCCGAGTATTTACAGATGCCTCATCATAGCAAAATAAGCCCGTTACTACTATTACCGAGGCCAGCTTCGGGAACATCTGAACCAACTGAAGAGACATCTTCCGTTTGGTTTGGATTTGCCAGTTCAGATAACGACGTCTTGCATTTATGGCTTAATGAAGGCACAAGGCACAATCGCAAACAATCATGTGATATTTAAGAGGTCACATTTCCATTAGTGGCAACGCAGGCAGTGCAACTGTATAACCTGGTACCCATTTCCAGCAATTGGAACTCAATGGGATTGTAATCATGAACATTAAAATTCCCATCATTGCTGTCAACAAGGAACAGAATCAATACATTGGGCTCTCAGAGCCGATTTGGAACAATGCCATCAGCTCAACAACGAGCAATATATTTGTTTGATAAACAAACGACGTTTTCGGCTAATAGCAACTGTGAGTTCCAGCTATTCAAAAACACAAAATCATCAACTTGCCAAATACAAACACAAACAGATCATTCGTGTGGTAGACGACATGTATCACAAAAAATCAGTGGATTTTTGCCACCACTAGACCAATTGAACTCGCAGTGACCTGTGACGATAATATACAAGATGTCACTGATTAAGAAGACTGGATTGTTAACTCTGAAACCCCGACGTGGTACAGCTAGAGTTCTGCTATACGAATAAAGCAGTCACCGTATAACTACGACAGACACAATGAAATTGTCATATGTCCGATTTGGCAACTTCAGCATGGCCCAAGCAAAGAGTAGCGCCAACAACAAACACAATTCACAAAGATGCAGCTAAGCTACGACGAACTAAGCAACATTCAAGGAAAACTGGAAACTAAGCAAAACTGGAAATTGCCAGAAGACCCCAGCCAGCCGGGCTCACCATGTTATAGTCTCCTACGTAGCGCTAACAATACCATTGGTTCTTGTGATGGTATGGAATAAAAAGATGCTCACAAACCCCAGACACAATGGTCCAGAGCAACAACCGTGAGGATCGTCAATCCATACGACTCCTGCTGCAGTAAGCCCAGCCCCCAGCAATTTTGCGGTCAACGTTGGATAACGTTGAACAGGTGTTCAACGGCGGGAGTAATGTTGGTGTTTAGATTTATAAAATAAGCTAACATTAAGCCAATTATAATATAGGAACGAATGGAAATATATAAGATTATAGATATCGATGGCTCATCAGTCATAAGTAGATCTGATATGGTCAGCAGTAAACAATAAGACCTAGTTAATCAATAAAAACGTACTTTGCTGACCTAAACACTATGCACTGGTGAGCTCGCTATTTTGTACTATAAAAGAAATGCATTATTCTTAGTAAGATCAGATACCAATTGTAGCTACATCGGGTGTGCATCGCTGTGTCTTTGGCCCCCATCTCTACTTTGTAATCTCAACTCTGACGAGGTCCACCCAATTTATGTGTTGGTTGCGACAACCTTTTAGTCACTGGTTTATGTGCTAGTGCCTAGATATATTATAATAAATAACATTTAATAACTTCAAGAAAACACTAACGTCTTTCATTGAACAGCTTTTTTTGTTTTTGTTGCCGACATTTTCCAAAATATTAATGCGTTCTACAATACACGTGCTCTTATTTTTGTCTGTGTGTTTCCGAAGAAATTAAATGAATCAATTTTCGCATCGCACTATGGTCTGGATGTCGATTTTTTTGGCATAAACTACAGTTTGAATGCTAGAGAGTTGAAATTTTTGCAAGCATGCTGGAAATACTAAAAGAAAATTTCATTTTTTTTTTTTTGGAATTGCACCATGGCTTTACCCGATTTGTCGAAAACTATAAAATTTGACCGCGATTGCATACTTTCAGGCTGCATTTTAATCTATTTCTATCTATTATACTTTTTAAGAAAATCTGTTTTTTGTAAATTCCGGGGGCGGAAAGGGGGCGTGGCCAAAATTTGAAACAAACTCGGTAAGCGTACATACTAACGAGACTGCATACCAAATTTGGTGGCTCTAGCTCTTATAGTCTCCGAGATCTAGGTGTTCATACGGTCGGACGGACGGACGGACATTCCTTTTAAATGTTTTCAATAAATTTTCACTTAAGCCGGAACCATGTTTCTAACGGAGCCCATCTTTGCAGAGACTTGTTGCATGAGAGATTTAACTCCAGATCGTCACGCATAAAATATAGGCCTTACAATAATAAAAATAATTGCTTTGAGCAATTAATTGCAAACAGTGTTTGAATTTTTTGAAACGCTCTTTTTGTCAACTAATCCTTGTATATTACCATTTTCTATTTTTTCCTTTAAATATTTTAATTTTCTTGCTCTTTCATTTCGCAATACATTTCTCAAATGTTTAATCTTTTTGCTATATAATTTGACCTTTTCTCTTTCCTTCTTTAGATTTTCAGACATTTCAAAGCATTTTTTTCTATAATATGCTTTACTTTGTTCTTTCTTAAGATAATTGGGACAAAATTGCATACCATCAGTTAATATATCAGCTTCAGCTTTTTTGTTTTTGTTGCCGACATTTTCCAAAATATTAATGCGTTCTACAATACACGTGCTCGTATTTTTGTCTGCCCCGTGTTTAGTTATATTTTGGAAAATAGAAATTTCTGCGTGTGTTTTCCGAAGAAATTAAATAAATCAATTTTCGCATCGCACTATGGTCTGGATGTCGATTTTTTTGGCATAAACTACAGTTTGAATGCTAGAGAGTTGAAATTTTGCAAGCATGCTGGAAATACTAAAAGAAAATTTCAATTTTTTTTTTTGGGAATTGCACATGGCTTTACCCGATTTGTCGAAAATTATAAAATTTGACCCGATTGCATACTTTCAGGCTGCATTTTAATCTATTTCTATCTATTATACTTTTTAAGAAAATCTGTTTTTTTGTAAATTCCGGGGGCGGAAGGGGGCGTGGCAAAAATTTGACACCAAACAAACTCGGTAAAGCGTACATACTACACGAGACTGCATACCAAATTTGGTGGCTCTAGCTCTTATAGTCTCCGAGATCTAGGTGTTCATACGGTCGGACGGAAGGACGGACAGACGGACATGGCTAGATCGACTCGGTTGTTGATCCTGATCAAGAATATATATACTTTGTGGGGTCGGAGATGCTTCCCTCTGCCTGTTACATACAATTTGGCGACTTTAATATACCATTTCACCCTATGGGTGTATGGTATAAAAATACATACCTTGATGTATATTTCCATATTTTAAATTATTTTTATGTGCAAAATTCCACAAATGGTGGCACTTTAAACTTTAGGTTTTTTTTTCACTTTTCAATGTCGATTACGCACAAAGCACATGTCTGACTTTGAGACCCTGGTACAAACCCAGGGATGCCATTAAAAAAATTTTTTTTATCGATATTTTGTGCTCAGGGTAACTACTTTCATAATCAATTAACAAACCACCGAATCTTTTCTTTATGCCAAAAAAATCGACATCCAGACCATAGTGCATCGGTTGCAATTAAATTTAAATTTGGCTCATCAGTCAACTATAGAGTTGGTATAGCACCTGCCTTTAAAAATTGTGTTCCCAAAAATTTTTTTTCAAAGTGTAAGTTTCAAATCAAGGCTCTATCAATATTCTCAACATATTGCAAACTACATTTAGAAACCCACTGCCGACGAACGAAACTCATTTTTAGGGAACTTATATATTCTTTCTGGAAAGTGCTCTGAGCCATCTCTATAGCTTCGCATGCATGAGGTAATTATGCATTGGCAGACACTTTTTCTATTATTAATGACCTGTTTTTTAATAATTTTTCTCTGTTTAAACTTTAATATGCCAAAGATAATGATGCTCGCAGTCCAACAATCGCACAGAGAATGAACTAAAACGGTAAAACGTTGACAACACTGTTAAAATAATGCAACGATAGTACCCATATTTTTGTCCAAAACGTCTGTAGTAAAGCCGGTATTTTTTTAGAGTACCGAAAATACATTTTAGTAGTGTTGTTAAAAAAAACATGGCTTATGGAAAAATTATGCGCTGCATCTGAAAAAAGCATTCGGAAATAGAAATTTTGAAGTCGTAAGGGATAATCATAAAATTTATATAAATAATGTTTTCTTTGTTTGGTTTTTTTCCTTTTTCTTTTCGGGTTTTCTTCATTTTTTTTTTTTATTATTTTGTTTTGTTTAATTTTTTTCTTTTTTTTTTGTTTTTTTTTCGTTTATTTTTCTTTTTTGATTCTAAAAAAAAAAAATAGAGAGAAAAAACCTTTTCTGGAGCTGGGAATCGAACCTGTCCCTGGTCCAATCGCCAAGCGAACACTCTATCGGCACAGCCACCGGAATACATTAGAAGCTGATGCTAATATTTCTTGATATTCTTCCCACTCGGGCATTTCCTATTCGCATTGACGCTGTTTTTATCGAAATTACAAATTTTGGTCGAGCAAGCTATTGAAATGCGGTGTTGTACAACTTCAAGTCACACACACGTTAGAGGCTGTCCATAAATTACGTAACGCATTCAGGGGGGGAGGGGGTCAAATGTGTGACAATTTGTGACATGGGGAGGGGATCGGAAAGCTTGTGACGTAACATATATTTTTGTAACCTTTCAAGACAGAAAAAGTCCGTTAAAAATTCAAATTTATGCTGTACAAGTGTGTTCATCGGCACAAATAGTGCTGTCAGTTTGGCAGTTGAGTTGATAGATCTCGTAAAATTTAAGCTTAAATGTTTTAGCCATTATTTGGCCAGTTTCCCATATATTTAAACAATTTTTAGCTTTTTTTCTATGTGACGTTACACTTGTCGGGGGGGGGGGGGGTCAAACATGTGACAATCTTTGACAAAGGGTTGGGGGGGTCAAAAATTGTCAAAAATCGCGTTACGTAATTTATGGACAGCTCCTTACGAATAATTGTTTGCAAAATGAAAAAGTTTGACTTCAACAGTTAAATAAACAAGGAGAGCTTTTGGTACACATAAATTTTATAAACTTTTATTAACATAGGTATAAACTGTAGGAATATAAATGCAAGAACTCCAAGAAGGACGCCAAGGAAATACAAAAATCAGCCAAGAGGCAATCTTGGCTTTGTCTATTAGTTGTTTGCAAAATGCAAACCCTGGTCGAAGAATGACAAAAGGAAAACTAACGGAACGTTAAAACGCAAACGAGCTGCCACAATTTTTTCCCAGTCTTCTTTGCACTCATTCTTTTTGAAAATTTTCTTTGGTTGATCACAATGGTTTGCAATGCCTGGTAAGCGAACTGATGAAAATTTAATACAACTAGTGTATTTCAATCATAGCAAGCAAGACGGCGACGGAATTGTCCTAAATGTTTAATATTAAATTAGGAACTGTATATAATATTATTAATTGTGCGGAAAAGGGCAATATGCTGGAATTGCACAGCTCTAAGGGCAGACCAAGAAAGCTTTCTAGATGAGATTGTTCGCATATTTTAAAAGCTGTGGAAAATAAACCGGATACAAGCCTCCGTATTGAATGTCCACAAGTATTCTTTGTATGTTGCCAGAAAAAAGGGTTTGCTGTCAGGTATAAACATTGAAAAAAGACTTAACTTTGCAATGTTGAACGCTGGAAATCCACCAGAGTACTGGAGCGATGTTATATTCTGCGAATGCTCCTCGGTTATTTGGACTTCTTGCGACTCTAATATTTGTATTAACTAAGTCCGTTCATTTACAGGAAGAGAATCCAGTGGAAGTTGCTACATAGCTTAACACAAACTTTCAATTGTCATAAAGTCCCCTCACCATAAAAACACATATCTGCTTACACAAAGCATCAGTTTTCTCATACCGTCGGTTGCAAAACCTTCCACTTCATGTAAAGTATTGAAATTTCAACAAAAACTAATACGGCATTTTTACTTTTATTGTCCATCTACAAGAAAATTCCTTTTAAATGTTTCAATAAATTTTCACTTAAGCCCGGAACCATGTTTCTAACGGGAGCCCATCTTTGCAGAGACTTGTTGCATGAGAGATTTAACTCCAGATCGTCACGCATAAAATTGTAGGCCTTACAATAATAAAAATAATTGCTTTGAGCAATTGTTTTTTCTCCATCTTCCCACGACTGCTTATTCTTAAGTAACATGTTGCAACAGTGTTTGAATTTTTGAAACGCTCTTTTTGTCAACTAATCTTGTATATTACCATTTTCTATTTTTCCTTTAAATATTTTAATTTTCTTTCTCTTTCATTTCGCATACATTTCTCAAATGTTTAATCTTTTTGCTATATAATTTGACCTTTTCTCTTTCCTTCTTTAGATTTTCAGACATTTCAAAGCATTTTTTTCTATAATATGCTTTACTTTGTTCTTTCTTAAGATAATTGGGACAAAATTGCATACCATCAGTTAATATATCAGCTTCAGCTTTTTTGTTTTTGTTGCCGACATTTTCCAAAATATTAATGCGTTCTACGATACACGTGCTCGTATTTTTGTCTGTGTGTTTCCGAAGAAATTAAATAAATCAATTTTCGCATCGCACTATGGTCTGGATGTCGATTTTTTTGGCATAAACTACAGTTTGAATGCTAGAGAGTTGAAATTTTGCAAGCATGCTGGAAATACTAAAAGAAAATTTCATTTTTTTTTTTGGAATTGCACCATGGCTTTACCCGATTTGTCGAAAACTATAAATTTGACCCGATTGCATACTTTCAGGCTGCATTTTAATCTATTTCTATCTATTATACTTTTTAAGAAAATCAGTTTTTTGTAAATTCCGGGGGCGGAAGGGGGCGTGCCAAAAATTTGAAACAACTCGGTAAGCGTACATACTACACGAGACTGCATACCAAATTTGGTGGCTCTAGCTCTTATAGTCTCCGAGATCTAGGTGTTCATACGGTCGGACGGACGGACGGACAGACGGACATGGCTAGATCGACTCGGTTGTTGATCCTGATCAAGAATATATATACTTTGTGGGGTCGGAGATGCTTCCCTCTGCCTGTTACATACAATTTGGCGACTTTAATATACCATTTCACCCTATGGGTGTATGGTATAAAAACTACATACCTTGATGCATATTTTCCATATTTTAAATTATTTTTATGTGCAAAATTCCACAAATGGTGGCACTTTAAACTTTAGGTTTTTTTTCACTTTTCAAATGTCGATTACGCACAAAGCACATGTCTGACTTTGAGACCCTGGTACGAACCCAGGGATGCCATTAAAAAAATTTTTTTTATCGATATTTTGTGCTCAGGGTAACTACTTTCATAATCAATTAACAAAACCACCGAATCTTTTCATGAAATTTGGACTTTATGCCAAAAAAATCGACATCCAGACCATAGTGCCCTGGTACAAACCCAGGGATGCCATTAAAAAATTTTTTTTTATCGATATTTTGTGCTCAGGGTAACTACTTTCATAATCAATTAACAAAACCACCGAATCTTTTCTTTATGCCAAAAAAATCGACATCCAGACCATAGTGCATCGGTTGCAATTAAATTTAAATTTGGCTCATCAGTCAACTATAGAGTTGGTATAGCACCTGCCTTTAAAAATTGTGTTCCCAAAAATTTTTTTTCAAAGTGTAAGTTTCAAATCAAGGCTCTATCAATATTCTCAACATATTGCAAACTACATTTAGAAACCCACTGCCGACGAACGAACTCATTTTTAGGGAACTTATATATTCTTTCTGGAAAGTGCTCTGAGCCATCTCTATAGCTTCGCATGCATGAGGTAATTATGCATTGGCAGACACTTTTTCTATTATTAATGACCTGTTTTTTAATAATTTTTCTCTGTTTAAACTTTAATATGCCAAAGATAATGATGCTCGCAGTCCAACAATCGCACAGAGAATGAACTAAAACGGTAAAACGTTGACAACACTGTTAAAAATAATGCACGATAGTACCCATATTTTTGTCCAAAACGTCTGTAGTAAAGCCGGTATTTTTTTAGAGTACCGAAAATACATTTTAGTAGTGTTGTTAAAAAAAACATGGCTTATGGAAAAATTATGCGCTGCATCTGAAAAAAGCATTCGGAAAATAGAAATTTTGAAGTCGTAAGGGATAATCATAAAATTTATATAAATAATGTTTCTTTGTTTGGTTTTTTTCCTTTTTCTTTTCGGGTTTTGTTCATTTTTTTTTTATTATTTTGTTTTGTTTTATTTTTTCTTTTTTTTTTTGTTTTTTTTTTCGTTTATTTTTCTTTTTTGATTCTAAAAAAAAAAAAAATGGAGTGAAAATACCTTTTCTGCCAATTTCGAGCTGGGAATCGAACCTGTCCCTGGTCCAATCGCCAAGCGAACACTCTATCGGCACAGCCACCGGAATACATTAGAAGCTGATGCTAATATTTCTTGATATTCTTCCCACTCGGGCATTTCCTATTCGCATTGACGCTGTTTTATCGAAAATTACAAATTTTGGTCGAGCAAGCTATTGAAATGCGGTGTTGTACAACTTCAAGTCACACACACGTTAGGGGCTGTCCATAAATTACGTAACGCATTCGGGGTCTCTGTGTGTGTGACAATTTGTGCCATAGGAGGGGGAGGGGATCGGAAAGCTTGTGACGTAAGGCAATGTGACAGTCTGTGACAAAGGGTTGGGGGGGGTCAAAAATTGTCAAAAATCGCGTTACGTAATTTATGGACAGCTCCTTACGAATAATTGTTTGCAAAATGAAAAAAGTTTGACTTCAACAGTTAAATAAACAAGGAGAGCTTTTGGTACACATAAATTTTATAAACTTTTATTAACATAGGTATAAACTGTAGGAATATAAATGCAAGAACTCCAAGAAGGACGCCAAGGAAATACAAAATCAGCCAAGAGGCAATCTTGGCTTTGTCTATTAGTTGTTTGCAAAATGCAAACCCTGGTCGAAGAATGACAAAAGGAAAACTAACGGAACGTTAAAACGCAAAACGAGCTGCCACAATTTTTTCCCAAGTCTTCTTTGCACTCATTCTTTTGAAAAATTTTCTTTGGTTGATCACAATGGTTTGCAATGCCTGGTAAGCGAACTGATGAAAATTTAATACAACTAGTGTATTTCAATCATAGCAAGCAAGACGGCGACGGAATTGTCCTAAATGTTTAATATTAAATTAGGAACTGTATATAATATTATTAATTGTGCGGAAAAGGGCAATATGCTGGAATTGCACAGCTCTAAGGGCAGACCAAGAAAGCTTTCTAGATGAGATTGTTCGCATATTTTAAAAGCTGTGGAAAATAAACCGGATACAAGCCTCCGTATTGAATGTCCACAAGTATTCTTTGTATGTTGCCAGAAAAAAGGGTTTGCTGTCAGGTATAAACATTGAAAAAAGACTTAACTTTGCAATGTTGAACGCTGGAAATCCACCAGAGTACTGGAGCGATGTTATATTCTGCGAATGCTCCTCGGTTATTTGGACTTCTTGCGACTCTAATATTTGTATTAACTAAGTCCGTTCATTTACAGGAAGAGAATCCAGTGGAAGTTGCTACATAGCTTAACACAAACTTTCAATTGTCATAAAGTCCCCTCACCATAAAAACACATATCTGCTTACACAAAGCATCAGTTTTCTCAATACCGTCGGTTGCAAAACCTTCCACTTCATGTAAAGTATTGAAATTTCAACAAAAACTAATACGGCATTTTTACTTTTATTGTCCATCTACAAGAAAATTCCTTTTAAATGGTTCAATAAATTTTCACTTAAGCCCGGAACCATGTTTCTAACGGGAGCCCATCTTTGCAGAGACTTGTTGCATGAGAGATTTAACTCCAGATCGTCACGCATAAAATTGTAGGCCTTACAATAATAAAAATAATTGCTTTGAGCAATTGTTTTTTCTCCATCTTCCCACGACTGCTTATTCTTAAGTAACATGTTGCAAACAGTGTTTGAATTTTTTGAACGCTCTTTTTGTCAACTAATCCTTGTATATTACCATTTTCTATTTTTTCCTTTAAATATTTTAATTTTCTTTCTCTTTCATTTCGCAATACATTTCTCAAATGTTTAATTTTTTTGCTATATAATTTGACCTTTTCTCTTTCCTTCTTTAGATTTTCAGACATTTCAAAGCATTTTTTTCTATAATATGCTTTACTTTGTTCTTTCTTAAGATAATTGGGACAAAATTGCATACCATCAGTTAATATATCAGCTTCAGCTTTTTTGTTTTTGTTGCCGACATTTTCCAAAATATTAATGCGTTCTACAATACACGTGCTCGTATTTTTGTCTGTGTGTTTCCGAAGAAATTAAATAAATCAATTTTCGCATCGCACTATGGTCTGGATGTCGATTTTTTTGGCATAAACTACAGTTTGAATGCTAGAGAGTTGAAATTTTGCAAGCATGCTGGAAATACTAAAAGAAAATTTCATTTTTTTTTTTGGAATTGCACCATGGCTTTACCCGATTTGTCGAAAACTATAAAATTTGACCCGATTGCATACTTTCAGGCTGCATTTTAATCTATTTCTATCTAATATACTTTTTAAGAAAATCTGTTTTTTGTAAATTCCGGGGGCGGAAGGGGGCGTGGCCAAAATTTGAAACAAACTCGGTAAGCGTACATACTACACGAGACTGCATACCAAATTTGGTGGCTCTAGCTCTTATAGTCTCCGAGATCTAGGTGTTCATACGGTCGGACGGACGGACGGACATTCCTTTTAAATGTTTCAATAAATTTTCACTTAAGCCCGGAACCATGTTTCTAACGGGAGCCCATCTTT
This sequence comes from Drosophila willistoni, assembly GCF_018902025.1. Classification (NCBI taxonomy): domain Eukaryota; kingdom Metazoa; phylum Arthropoda; class Insecta; order Diptera; family Drosophilidae; genus Drosophila; species Drosophila willistoni. The sequence goes on along the minus strand of NW_025814690.1, from coordinate 24,648 downwards.
GCAGAGACTTGTTGCATGAGAGATTTAACTCCAGATCGTCACGCATAAAATTGTAGGCCTTACAATAATAAAAATAATTGCTTTGAGCAATTGTTTTTTCTCCATCTTCCCACGACTGCTTATTCTTAAGTAACATGTTGCAAACAGTGTTTGAATTTTTTGAAACGCTCTTTTTGTCAACTAATCCTTGTATATTACCATTTTCTATTTTTTCCTTTAAATATTTTAATTTTCTTTCTCTTTCATTTCGCAATACATTTCTCAAATGTTTAATCTTTTTGCTATATAATTTGACCTTTTCTCTTTCCTTCTTTAGATTTTCAGACATTTCAAAGCATTTTTTTCTATAATATGCTTTACTTTGTTCTTTCTTAAGATAATTGGGACAAAATTGCATACCATCAGTTAATATATCAGCTTCAGCTTTTTTGTTTTTGTTGCCGACATTTTCCAAAATATTAATGCGTTCTACAATACACGTGCTCGTATTTTTGTCTGTGTGTTTCCGAAGAAATTAAATAAATCAATTTTCGCATCGCACTATGGTCTGGATGTCGATTTTTTTTGGCATAAACTACAGTTTGAATGCTAGAGAGTTGAAATTTTGCAAGCATGCTGGAAATACTAAAAGAAAATTTCATTTTTTTTTTTTGGAATTGCACCATGGCTTTACCCGATTTGTCGAAAACTATAAAATTTGACCCGATTGCATACTTTCAGGCTGCATTTTAATCTATTTCTATCTATTATACTTTTTAAGAAAATCTGTTTTTTGTAAATTCCGGGGGCGGAAGGGGGCGTGGCCAAAATTTGAAACAAACTCGGTAAGCGTACATACTACACGAGACTGCATACCAAATTTGGTGGCTCTAGCTCTTATAGTCTCCGAGATCTAGGTGTTCATAAGGTCGGACGGACGGACGGACAGACGGACATGGCTAGATCGACTCGGTTGTTGATCCTGATCAAGAATATATATACTTTGTGGGGTCGGAGATGCTTCCCTCTGCCTGTTACATACAATTTGGCGACTTTAATATACCATTTCACCCTATGGGTGTATGGTATAAAAACTACATACCTTGATGTATATTTTCCATATTTTAAATTATTTTTATATGCAAAATTCCACAAATGGTGGCACTTTAAACTTTAGGTTTTTTTTTCACTTTTCAAATGTCGATTACGCACAAAGCACATGTCTGACTTTGAGACCTTGGTACAAACCCAGGGATGCCATTAAAAAAATTTTTTTATCGATATTTTGTGCTCAGGGTAACTACTTTCATAATCAATTAACAAAACCACCGAATCTTTTCATGAAAATTTGGACTTTATGCCAAAAAAATCGACATCCAGACCATAGTGCCCTGGTACAAACCCAGGGATGCCATTAAAAAATTTTTTTTATCGATATTTTGTGCTCAGGGTAACTACTTTCATAATCAATTAACAAAACCACCGAATCTTTTCTTTATGCCAAAAAAATCGACATCCAGACCATAGTGCATCGGTTGCAATTAAATTTAAATTTGGCTCATCAGTCAACTATAGAGTTGGTATAGCACCTGCCTTTAAAAATTGTGTTCCCAAAAATTTTTTTTCAAAGTGTAAGTTTCAAATCAAGGCTCTATCAATATTCTCAACATATTGCAAACTACATTTAGAAACCCACTGCCGACGAACGAACTCATTTTTAGGGAACTTATATATTCTTTCTGGAAAGTGCTCTGAGCTATCTCTATAGCTTCGCATGCATGAGGTAATTATGCATTGGCAGACACATTTTCTATTATTAACGACCTGTTTTTTAATAATTTTTCTCTGTTTAAACTTTAATATGCCAAAGATAATGATGCTCGCAGTCCAACAATCGCTCAGAGAATGAACTAAAACGGTAAAACGTTGACAACACTGTTAAAAATAATGCACGATAGTACCCATATTTTTGTCCAAAACGTCTGTAGTAAAGCCGGTATTTTTTTAGAGTACCGAAAATACATTTTAGTAGTGTTGTTAAAAAAAACATGGCTTATGGAAAAATTATGCGCTGCATCTGAAAAAAGCATTCGGAAAATAGAAATTTTGAAGTCGTAAGGGATAATCATAAAATTTATATAAATAATGTTTCTTTGTTTGGTTTTTTTCCTTTTTCTTTTCGGGTTTTGTTCATTTTTTTTTATTATTTTGTTTTGTTTTATTTTTTCTTTTTTTTTTGTTTTTTTTTTCGTTTATTTTTCTTTTTTGATTCTAAAAAAAAAAAAAATGGAGTGAAAATACCTTTTCTGCCAATTTCGAGCTGGGAATCGAACCTGTCCCTGGTCCAATCGCCAAGCGAACACTCTATCGGCACAGCCACCGGAATACATTAGAAGCTGATGCTAATATTTCTTGATATTCTTCCCACTCGGGCATTTCCTATTCGCATTGACGCTGTTTTATCGAAAATTACAAATTTTGGTCGAGCAAGCTATTGAAATGCGGTGTTGTACAACTTCAAGTCACACACACGTTAGGGGCTGTCCATAAATTACGTAACGCATTCGGGGTCTCTGTGTGTGTGACAATTTGTGCCATAGGAGGGGGAGGGGATCGGAAAGCTTGTGACGTAAGGCAATGTGACAGTCTGTGACAAAGGGTTGGGGGGGGTCAAAAATTGTCAAAAATCGCGTTACGTAATTTATGGACAGCTCCTTACGAATAATTGTTTGCAAAATGAAAAAAGTTTGACTTCAACAGTTAAATAAACAAGGAGAGCTTTTGGTACACATAAATTTTATAAACTTTTATTAACATAGGTATAAACTGTAGGAATATAAATGCAAGAACTCCAAGAAGGACGCCAAGGAAATACAAAAATCAGCCAAGAGGCAATCTTGGCTTTGTCTATTAGTTGTTTGCAAAATGCAAACCCTGGTCGAAGAATGACAAAAGGAAAACTAACGGAACGTTAAAACGCAAAACGAGCTGCCACAATTTTTTCCCAAGTCTTCTTTGCACTCATTCTTTTGAAAAATTTTCTTTGGTTGATCACAATGGTTTGCAATGCCTGGTAAGCGAACTGATGAAAATTTAATACAACTAGTGTATTTCAATCATAGCAAGCAAGACGGCGACGGAATTGTCCTAAATGTTTAATATTAAATTAGGAACTGTATATAATATTATTAATTGTGCGGAAAAGGGCAATATGCTGGAATTGCACAGCTCTAAGGGCAGACCAAGAAAGCTTTCTAGATGAGATTGTTCGCATATTTTAAAAGCTGTGGAAAATAAACCGGATACAAGCCTCCGTATTGAATGTCCACAAGTATTCTTTGTATGTTGCCAGAAAAAAGTTGGCACATGTCAACGCTCTCGAGGAAGACGGACGTGTTTTTTTTAAGCTCCCGCGTTTTAACTGATTTTATAATTTTTTTTATTTTGTGTTATCGGCATCGCGATCGAAAATTATAATTATAATATTAAATCTAACTTGCACCATATCACTCGTTTGCGTTTTTGTGTGTTTGTGTTAATAATTTTTAACAACCTTAATTCTGTTAAAACCTTTGTTGGTTTTTTTTTTTTTTCTTTTCTTTCTCTCTTTCCCACCTTTTTTTCTTTCTTGTAAATCACAAGCAACGCTCATTTGTTGTTGTCTTGAAATTTCTGTGAGTTCTTGTTGCAGTGTTTTTGTTTTTGTGATTTCTAGCTCCCGCGCTCGCGCTCTTTAACTTATTTTTTTTTTCTCTCGTTTTCGTTTCACTTGTCGCCGTTATTTGCGCTCATACTGCAGTCTGTTGTGTGTCTGTAATTTAGACTCTATAGTGCTCTCTTTATCTTTTAACCCTTGTGCACCCCCAATATCTCGCTTTCTTATTATTTCTGGACCTCAGAGTGAGTTATATATTTTAATACCAATACATATCTCATTTTTATTTGTTTGGTTACTAATTCATCTAATTAACTCATAATGCCTGTCTGTTCGGTTAAAAATTGTTTGCAGCCCGCCCCACCCCTGAATAGTTTTATTTACTGTTGGTTGTGTAAAACTACAGTACATGTTAAGTGCGCCGGCTTTACATGCAGGGTAAAGGATCTTTTAGATCAAAAAAAGGGTCTCAAATGGGGATGTGAGTCATGCCGTATCGTGGAAGATGAAATGGAACTTTTCATGCGGCAAACAAAGGATAACCTGATGAGTCTGTCCGCCAGTTTTCTTAAACTCTCGCAAGAGTTTAAAGCTGTCGAGTCTCAGTTTAGTAGTTTAACGCTACTGACTGAGTCTCGAAAGCGTAAGAAGGCAGGAGAACAGACTTCTGATTTGTCCTTGTGTTTGCCGGTCTCCACATCTATATCGGTTCCGACGCCTTCTCAACCAATGCAAACTCCAATTCCGCAGACGATGTCTGTAGTGTCCGTTTTGTCTGGGCAAGAATCTACACCCATGGATTTTGCCGATAGGGATTCTAGTGATAGTAGTGCCGGAATGCCACTTGTTGCAACTGATGCTACAATTAATGCGGTAGCTGATGCAATACCTGCAATGCCGAAACCATTGGTGGGAGTGCCACCTAAAAAACACATTTTTGTTTCGAGACTTCTCCCTGATGCTACATCGGATGATGTCATGGCCCACATTCGGGCTAAACTGAATGTCTCCAATATATCAATAGAAAAGTTCAAATTTTCATATTCTAGAGAAATTTCATCTTTTAAAATCAGTGTTCCAATTGAGTTCTTTGACTGTATCTGCAGTTCTAGCTTCTGGCCGAAAAGCTTAATTGTGAAGGAGTTTACATCCAGAAAAAAGAAGACACGGGGCCAAACAAGGATTCCTTCACCATCTATTCCTCTCTCTTCCTCATCTATTCCCACTCCTTCCTTATCTATTCCTTCTTCTACTCTATCAAAAAACTAACAACTTCCTTCTCTGTCGGCTATCAGAATGTCAGAGGCCTTAATACTAAACTTACTAAACTCTTTGTAGATAGTCTGTCTTTTGATTTTGACCTAATTGTCTTTACTGAGACTTGGTTAAAACCTGACGTTTTTGACGCCACAGTTCTACCCTCTAATTTCAATATTTTTAGACGTGATCGTACTGATCGTAGGGGTGGTGGAGTTCTTATTGCTGTAGATTCCGCCCTATCATCGGGTCTGATAACAATACCTGTCTCAAGTACTATCGAATTTATATGCGTTAAGGTATCTTTTAGTCGTTTTTCCATTTTTGTTACCTGTTCTTACATTCCGCCCCAATCGGAATGGCCAACCTATTTACTACACTTAGATTCTATTAAATTTATAGTTGAATTACTTTCTGACAGAGACTTATTAATTGTCCTAGGGGACTTTAACCTGCCCACTATGACTTGGTCAACAGTTAATGGTAGCAAAACGTTGCTGCCCTCTGGGTGTCATGATTTTATTGATGGTCTGCTTGAGCTTTCGTTGGCCCAGCTGAATTCGATTTCTAATACGTCTGGCAGATTTCTGGATCTGATTTTTACTTCTGATCCTAGCTTTTGTGAAGTATCTAGAACTAGTCCAATGGTGTTACCAGAGGATAGTTATCATCCAACTTTAGAGTTATCTATTGAGTTTCCCAGCCGCGAGCCCATCTCCGAGTGTGATCCTACGGTAAGCACCCGATGTTTTCGGAAGACTGACTTTGTCGCACTAAACAATGCCTTTCTTAATACCGATTGGACTAATTTATACACTTGTACGGATATGAATTCCGCCATTTCTTTATTTTATACCACTGTTGACTCGATCTTTAATGACTGTGTACCCCTAGTGTCTCCTGTGGTGACGCAAAAATCACCATGGTTTACGCGGGGGCTGTCAAAACTGAAGAATCTTAAGTCTAGGTATTACAAAAAATATAAAGTCACGGGTCTATCATCGGATCTGTCTCGTTACTTGGTTGCTAAATCGAATTTTATTATTTCTAATTCTAAATGCTATAATAATTACTTACAACGTTGCAAGTTGCAATTCTCCGAAAATCCTAAAGAGTTCTATAGTTTCGTTAACTCAAAGCGAAATTCTGTCTCCCTTCCATCGTTTGCAGTTTTTAATAATGATTCGGCCTCTTCTGATCAATCTATTTCTAACTTATTTGCTAACTTCTTCTCGACTACGTACATATCTACTAAGTACAACTCTAGCCAGATATATCCATATCCTATAACGAAATCCAACTGTATTCTTAATCCTATTATAACGCAAAGTTCGGTAGCTAAGGAACTAATGACGATTAAGCCGGTATACTCACCGGGCCCAGACGGTATTCCCGCTTGTGTCCTGAGGTTCTGTGCGGAGTCATTGTGCTCGCCTTTACTTAAGCTTTTTGAGTTGTCCGTTACACTGTCCGAGTTTCCAACTATATGGAAGGATTCGTTCATTTTACCTCTTCACAAATGTGGCAATAAATCCGACGTCACTAATTACAGAGGAATTTCTAAATTGTCAGCGATACCTAAACTGTTTGAGAAAATTATGACGTCTCAAATACAGCATTTATGTAAATCTATTTTTTCGCCATACCAGCATGGGTTTGTCAAGAATAGGTCTACCACAACTAACCTTTTACAGTTTACATCTTTTGTAATCCAAGGTTTTAAGAAACAAAAGCAAACTGATGTTATATATACGGATTTCAGTAAGGCTTTCGATTCGGTAAACCATGCCTTACTATTACATAAGCTGAATTTAGTTGGCTTTCCGGATGCTCTGCTTGCTTGGATTTTACAATATCTAAGCAATAGGAGGCAGAGGGTTCTTTTTAGGTCCTCTCTTTCTAAGATCATTTGTGTTGAATCGGGAGTCCCACAGGGCAGTCACCTTGGCCCATTATTATTTACCATTTTTATTAATGATCTCCCCACCGTTCTTTTAAATTCCAGAGTTCTTATGTATGCCGATGATGTAAAAATCGCTAATCGCATCGTAGACTCTCTCTCATGTCATACCTTGCAAGCTGACCTGAATGCTTTTCAGGGGTGGTGTAGGACTAACTTGTTATCTCTAAACTGTTCTAAGTGCAAAGTTATGTCTTTTTATAGAGGTTCTCCCCAATTAACGAGTTACTTTTTAAATAATTTCCCGTTAGAAAAAATTAATAATACTTCCTTGGTTGTAAAAGATTTGGGGATCTTAATCGACCACAAACTTAGTTTTAATCAGCATATATCGACCACTGTTAGTAGGGCTAAGAGTGTTCTTGGCTTTATAAAGCGCTGGTCGAAGGAGTTCAAGGATCCATATATTACCAAAATACTTTTTACTTCTTTAGTCCGCCCCATGTTAGAATATGGATCTTGTGTTTGGTCTCCTCAATATGAGTTTTATCAAAACAAATTAGAATCTGTACAAAAACAGTTTTTACTCTTTGCCCTTCGTGATTTGCGCTGGGATCCAACTGTACAACTTCCATCTTATTCTAGTCGACTTCAGTTAATTAACCTTCCTTCTTTAACTAATCGTAGAACAATGCTTGGTGTAACTTTTCTTTACAAACTTTTGAATGGTGAGATTGACTCTTCCGAGCTGTTGAGCCAAATTAACATTTCTGTTCCATCTAGAAGGACCCGCAATTTCACACCGCTTATACTTCCCACTTGCACAACTAACTATTCTCTGCATGAACCTTTTCGTATACTATGTAGTGACTACAACAGACTTTGGCACGTTATCGGTTCCGAAACATCGCTTCCGGGTATTAAAACTGCGATCTTGTCATTCCTCGCTCGTAATTAGTTGTAATCATCTTTATTTATACCTATCCTGTTTTCTTTTTATATGTAACCTATTATCTCATTACATTTAATATTTTCTATTTCTTTAGTTTAATTTATGTTTATATATGTAATACGCCTATGCCCTTAGGTCGGAGTGGGTAGAGGTTGTAACATTAACTTTACTTAGGGTCATTCGTAACAGGCCCGGGCCTGGTGTCATATGGGCCACTTGTTCGTACTGAGCGTTGTACGACTACGTCTATATATATAAAAAAAAAAAAAAAAAAAAAGGGTTTGCTGTCAGGTATAAACATTGAAAAAAGACTTAACTTTGCAATGTTGAACGCTGGAAATCCACCAGAGTACTGGAGCGATGTTATATTCTGCGAATGCTCCTCGGTTATTTGGACTTCTTGCGACTCTAATATTTGTATTAACTAAGTCCGTTCATTTACAGGAAGAGAATCCAGTGGAAGTTGCTACATAGCTTAACACAAACTTTCAATTGTCATAAAGTCCCCTCACCATAAAAACACATATCTGCTTACACAAAGCATCAGTTTTCTCAATACCGTCGGTTGCAAAACCTTCCACTTCATGTAAAGTATTGAAATTTCAACAAAAACTAATACGGCATTTTTACTTTTATTGTCCATCTACAAGAAAATTCCTTTTAAATGTTTCAATAAATATTCACTTAAGCCCGGAACCATGTTTCTAACGAGAGCCCATCTTTGCAGAGACTTGTTGCATGAGAGATTTAACTCCAGATCGTCACGCATAAAATTGTAGGCCTTACAATAATAAAAATAATTGCTTTGAGCAATTGTTTTTTCTCCATCTTCCCACGACTGCTTATTCTTAAGTAACATGTTGCAAACAGTGTTTGAATTTTTTGAAACGCTCTTTTTGTCAACTAATCCTTGTATATTACCATTTTCTATTTTTTCCTTTAAATATTTTAATTTTCTTGCTCTTTCATTTCGCAATACATTTCTCAAATGTTTAATCTTTTTGCTATATAATTTGACCTTTTCTCTTTCCTTCTTTAGATTTTCAGACATTTCAAAGCATTTTTTTCTATAATATGCTTTACTTTGTTCTTTCTTAAGATAATTGGGACAAAATTGCATACCATCAGTTAATATATCAGCTTCAGCTTTTTTGTTTTTGTTGCCGACATTTTCCAAAATATTAATGCGTTCTACAATACACGTGCTCGTATTTTTGTCTGCCCCGTGTTTAGTTATATTTTGGAAATAGAAATTTCTGCGTGTGTTTCCGAAGAAATTAAATAAATCAATTTTCGCATCGCACTATGGTCTGGATGTCGATTTTTTTGGCATAAACTACAGTTTGAATGCTAGAGAGTTGAAATTTTGCAAGCATGCTGGAAATACTAAAAGAAAATTTCAATTTTTTTTTTTGGAATTGCACCATGGCTTTACCCGATTTGTCGAAAATTATAAAATTTGACCCGATTGCATACTTTCAGGCTGCATTTTTATATATTCGGAACTGTTTTGACCAATTAATAATTATAAACATGCACAAAATAGATAGTTTAAAATTTTATTTGTCTCATATTTGGTAGTGTAGAAAAGTGGTATGAAGAAAATAGATTACAAAAATTTTGGTTGTGTTTAATTGGCATCGTCTTCTTCTTCTAGCTCTATGTCGTGAATGTCCTCCTCAGAATTAGAATCACAATCAGATTTTAAGTCCGATTCATTTCCAGATAAATCTTTATCTTCAGTAGACGGCAACTCCAGAAGACTTAAAACTTCTTTGGGAAGAGGTTTTTTCGGGTTTTTCCTTTCCCTCTCCTTCAAACAGACACTCGATAGTAATGGATCCGAGGAATCCATGGCTCTATGAAAAATGTCACTCATTGTATTGACTCGACTATCTTTCCTTGAATGTGATCGTCTGTCTTTTTTTTAGATTTTATTCCGAGCTTCTGAACCATTTTCGCCCAAGCATCCAGGTAGAATTAACGTCGAATTGTTTATTTGAAAACCGTGAACTAACACTTTATGAATCGTTAGAAACATTGGATACCACGGATAAATATGCATATATAAGCAAAAAGTTCTCTTACAAAAGGAACGAAATTTATCCGAACTTAAATAAAAATTACATGAAATTGCTATTCAAATAATGTGAAAATTATTTTATTTTTATCTATTTCTTTTATTGTTTCGTATTCCAGATGGTTATTGTTGACTTTACTGTAGATCCATTCTGATACAGATTTTATTTCTCGATTGTTGCTGCACCAAATATCGATGAGTTCTTTATGACAAAATTCGAACTTGCCTGAATATTATCAAATTAATGGAAAAGGGGGAAAAACGGGGCGAAGGCATTAGTTTGCGATCAAAGACGACATATATAGGTACCAACTTGTGTCTTTACTTTTTGTCAGCAGGTGTCAGCTCGTTAGTTCTATTCCACGAAACACAGAGAACGCTAAACAATTTTCTAAAAAAAATTCACATTTATTGGACATTACACAACACTTAAATCCTAAGACTACACATAAAATAAATATATACATTAATGAAGTAAGTAAGTCGTCTCGCCGACTTGGGTATACCATACACCAGGTGAAACAAATATTTAAAATTTCGAAAACCAAATGTATGTCTATTAAATTGTTTTAACATGCCTCATACCATATGCTATCTCGATCACTCTACAAACATATGAGCACTCTAGCGCCGCCACTAGCCAACGGCCAATTCTGCCCTTATGCATCGCGTAGCAAAATACGTTCATACGCATATTTTGCATGTTTCTAGTCCGATTTCAATAAAATTTGGTAGTTTGGTAGAAATAGATAAGATTAATTAGTCTGCCGAATTTGATCGCGATGGTCAAAAAATTGCAAGAGCCAATCGGTTTTTTCTAAATTATGGAGGGGGAAGTGGGCGTGGCAACATATTAAAATGTATATATTCTGCGCGCATACTAAGCCAGTATACATACTAAATTTGATGACTTTAGCTTTGTTAGTTTTCAAGAAAATCAGTTTTGTTTAATTTGCGGGGGCGGAAATGGGCGTGGCAAAATTATTAAATAGTCAATATCTGCGCGTCTGTTAGGCTAGCTTACATACCAAATTTAATGTCGGTAGCTGTCATAGTTTTTAAGAAAATCTGTTTTTTGTAAATTGCGGGGGCGGAAGGGGGCGTGGCAAAAAGATGGAACAATTATTTTTTGCGCGCTAACCAAACGAGTATACAAACCAAATTTGATGTTTCTATCTATTATACTTTTTAAGAAAATCTGTTTTTTGTAAATTGCGGGGGCGGAAGGGGGCGTGGCAAAAAGATGGAACAATTATTTTTTGCGCGCTAACTAAACGAGTATACAAACCAAATTTGATGTTTCTATCTATTATACTTTTTAAGAAAATCTGTTTTTTGTAAATTCCGGGGGCGGAAGGGGGCGTGGCCAAAATTTGAAACAAACTCGATAAGCGTACATACTACACGAGACTGCATATCAAATTTGGTGGCTCTAGCTCTTATAGTCTCCGAGATCTAGGTGTTCATACGGACGGACGGACGGACGGACGGACGGACAGACGGACATGGCTAGATCGACTCGGTTGTTGATCCTGATCAAGAATATATATACTTTGTGGGGTCGGAAAAGCTTCCTTCTGCCTGTTACATACAATTTGGCGACTTTAATATACCATTTCACCCTATGGGTGTATGGTATAAAAACTACATACCTTGATGTATATTTTCCATATTTTAAATTATTTTTATGTGCAAAATTCCACAAATGGTGGCACTTTAAACTTTAGGTTTTTTTTCCCTTTCAAATGTCGATTACACACAAAGCACATGTCTGACTTTGAGACCCTGGTACGAACCCAGGGATGCCATTAAAAAAATTTTTTTTATCGATATTTTGTGCTCAGGGTAACTACTTTCATAATCAATTAACAAAACCACCGAATCTTTTCATGAAAATTTGGACTTTATGCCAAAAAAATCGACATCCAGAATATAGTGCCCTGTTACAAACCCAGGGATGCCTTTGAAAAATTTTTTTTTATCGATATTTTGTGCTCAGGGTAACTACTTTCATAATCAATTAACAAAACCACCGAATCTTTTCTTTATGCCAAAAAAATCGACATCCAGACCATAGTGCATCGGTTGCAATTAAATTTAAATTTGGCTCATCAGTCAACTATAGAGTTGGTATAGCACCTGCCTTTAAAAATTGTGTTCCCAAAAATTTTTTTTCAAAGTGTAAGTTTCAAATCAAGGCTCTATCAATATTCTCAACATATTGCAAACTACATTTAGAAACCCACTGCCGACGAACGAACTCATTTTTAGGGAACTTATATATTCTTTCTGGAAAGTGCTCTGAGCCATCTCTATAGCTTCGCATGCATGAGGTAATTATGCATTGGCAGACACATTTTCTATTATTAACGACCTGTTTTTTAATAATTTTTCTCTGTTTAAACTTTAATATGCCAAAGATAATGATGCTCGCAGTCCAACAATCGCTCAGAGAATGAACTAAAACGGTAAAACGTTGACAACACTGTTAAAAATAATGCACGATAAATAGTACCCATATTTTTGTCCAAAACGTCTGTAGTAAAGCCGGTATTTTTTTAGAGTGCCGAAAATACATTTTAGTAGTGTTGTTAAAAAAAACATGGCTTATGGAAAAATTATGCGCTGCATCTGAAAAAAGCATTCGAAAAATAGAAATTTTGAAGTCGTAAGGGATAATCATAAAATTTATATAAATAATGTTTCTTTGTTTGGTTTTTTCCCTTTTTCTTTTCGGGTTTTGTTCATTTTTTTTATTATTTTGTTTTGTTTTATTTTTTGTTTTTTTTTTGTTTTTTTTTCGTTTATTTTTCTTTTTTGATTCTAAAAAAAAAAAAATAGAGAGAAAAAACCTTTTCTGGCAATTTCGAGCTGGGAATCGAACCTGTCCCTGGTCCAATCGCCAAGCGAACACTCTATCGGCACAGCCACCGGAATACATTAGAAGCTGATGCTAATATTTCTTGATATTCTTCCCACTCGGGCATTTCCTATTCGCATTGACGCTGTTTTATCGAAAATTACAAATTTTTGTCGAGCAAGCTATTGAAATGCGGTGCTGTACAACTTCAAGTCACACACACGTTAGGGGCTGTCCATAAATTACGTAACGCATTCGGGGTCTCTGTGTGTGTGACAATTTGTGTCATAGGAGGGGGAGGGGATCGGAAAGCTTGTGACGTAAGGCAATGTGACAGTCTGTGACAAAGGGTTGGGGGGTCAAAAATTGTCAAAAATCGCGTTACGTAATTTATGGACAGCTCCTTACGAATAATTGTTTGCAAAATAAAAAAAGTTTGACTTCAACAGTTAAATAAACAAGGAGAGCTTTTGGTACACATAAATTTTATAAACTTTTATTAACATAGGTATAAACTGTAGGAATATAAATGCAAGAACTCCAAGAAGGACGCCAAGGAAATACAAAAATCAGCCAAGAGGCAATCTTGGCTTTGTCTATTAGTTGTTTGCAAAATGCAAACCCTGGTCGAAGAATGACAAAAGGAAAACTAACGGAACGTTAAAACGCAAAACGAGCTGCCACAATTTTTTCCCAAGTCTTCTTTGCACTCATTCTTTTGAAAAATTTTCTTTGGTTGATCACAATTGTTTACAATGCCTGGTAAGCGAACTGATGAAAATTTAATACAACTAGTGTATTTCAATCATAGCAAGGACAAGACGGCGACAGAATTGTCCTAAATGTTTAATATTAAATTAGGAACTGTATATAATATTATTAATTGTGCGGAAAAGGGCAATAGGCTGGAATTGCACAGCTCTAAGGGCAGAACAAGAAAGCTTTCTAGATGAGATTGTTCGCATATTTTAAAAGCTGTGGAAAATAAACCGGATACAAGCCTCCGTATTGAATGTCCACAAGTATTCTTTGTATGTTGCCAGAAAAAGGGGTTTGCTGTCAGGTATAAACATTGAAAAAAGACTTAACTTTGCAATGTTGAACGCTGGAAATCCACCAGAGTACTGGAGCGATGTTATATTCTGCGACAAAACGAAAATCATGTTGTACTTCAACGATGGCCCTGGTAAAGTTTGGCGCAACCCAAAAACAGCCCTACAGAACAAAAATATTGTCCCCACAGTGAAATTTGGAAAGCTTTCTGTTATGGTTTGGGGTTGTATTTCCTCGAAAGGCGTTGGAGAGCTGCGAATATTCAACGAAATAATGACAAAGGAATATTATTTGGACATTTTGAAGAGGGAATTAACAACAAAAGCGCACAATTTTGGCTTCGTGGATCATGAAAACCCGAACAAACTGTATCAGGATAACGATCCGAAGCATAAGTCGCTTTTGTGTCGCTCTTGGCTATTATATAACTGTCATAAAGTGATTGACACGCCCCCACAGAGTCCATTGCTGAAGAAGAGGGTAGCGAAACGTCGCCCTACCTCTAAAGCAGACTTAATCAAGTGTATAAACGAGGAGTGGCGAAAAATACCCAAACATTTCGACTTGACTGCCCTCGTATCGTCGAGGGCGCGACGCCTCCAAGGAGTATTGGATGCTAATCGAGGACACACTAAGTATTAGAGGCCTTTAAAGATGAATGTTTGCATTTTGCAAACTATTAATAGACAGAGTAAAGATTGCCTCTGTGCTGATTTTCATATTTCTTTTTCATCCTTCTTGGAGTTCATGCATTTTCTTTATATTCCTATAGTTTAATAAAAGTTTATACAAATATTTTGTCCAAAAAGCCCTCCTTGTTCAGATTTCGCTGTTGAAGTTAAACTTTTTTCATTTTGCAAACAATTACTGGACATACTGTACCATGATACAATAACATAAGGTAGTCTCGTCGGCAGCAGAACTGTCTTAGCAACGTTTTCATATGAAACCCTTTTCATATGACAAGCACGAACGCACTGAAGCTAAGACATAGAAACGACGAGCCTCTGCTGACGACGAGACTACCTTATGTTATTGTATCATGTACTGTACCTACGAGTGTACACATACATACATAGACAGAACGAAATCACAAGCCACATACATATGTAGGCCTGCTTTCGTCGTTCTGTAGTCTGTGCCATGGTGAAATGAGTTCAAGGTGGTCCGGTCCATGATGAAATAACATAAGGTGGTCCCGTCGGCAAGAGACATACACTTAACGTATGCTTGCAATAAGTGCGAGTGAAAGGAATAGTATTCTGAGTGTCTATTGAGGGTGAGCGAGACGGTGATGTGAGTGAGCAAACGTGCACTGAAGTTAAGTGTATACTTCGGTAAGCTTCGGCTTCCGACGAGACCACCTTATGTTATTTCATCATGGACGAGACCATGGTGAAACAAGTACAAGGTGGTCCCGTCGGCAATCGTACGGTCCTATGCATGTTAAAAAAAAGTAAACCGTCAACTGACATCTGTCGACGAAGTCGGACGACAACTGAAATAAGATCTCGTCGTGAGCAGAGCTGCTGCTGAAGGGACCACCTTGTACTTATTTCACCATGGTCTGTGCTAGACTACGTAGCTGCTTGGCCCTCTCCCCACTTTACGCTCTCATTGAGAGTACCAACGTTTGGATTTTTGCCGAAGTTCTCTGGGGTTCCATGACTAGGCTAGCGTTTGCAATCAAAAAATCGTACGTTTGTCCCATCTATATGTTGTATGGTTAGTGCCACAAGTTCCCGCACATGTTGCATGCTATTTTATTAATTCTGTAAATGACAGCTATGTAATATAGTCATCCAAATTTGATCAAGTTTGGTACAGTGATTACCAGTTATACAAAACTAACAAATATATTTAAAACAAACAAACAAAATTAACATTTTTGAGTTTTTTAGTTTTGCATTCGCTGCATCATATTTTTAACCTGCCTATGTAAATAAATACACATTGTACATAAAGGCGTGCATATGTATGTATGTATAGCTGCCCTGCAGTACCGGTCCCCGGGGATTCCCTGGGGATTCCCCGGGGACATGTCTCTTGTCCCCTGGGACAAAGCGGCGACACTCCCATTTAAATTGCGGCGACATTTAACATTGCATGTCCTAGCTTTTAAGACTGGAACGACAACCCGGCGACAGTTGTCGCTCCAGTCGCCAAGACAAATGTCGAAATGTCTTGCCGAACGCCGGGACAAACAAGCATTGTGTCCCCGCTTTGTCGCTTTCGTCCCTCTAGTCGCGGTGACAAGAGGGACAATTGTCGCCCAATCGTCCCGTGCACAAGACCATTGAGCGACATTTGTCCCTCCAGTCGCCGGCGACCAAAGCGACTAATAAACAGCCCGGCGACCAGAGGGACAAATGTCGCTCAATGGTCTTGTGAACGGGACGATTGAGCGACAATTGTCCCTCTAGTCGCCGGTACTGTGAAATTTTTCGCTCTGGTCGCCGGCGACTGGAGAGACAATGTCGCTAGGTTGTCTTAGGGACCACAGGGACAAAATAGATAGATTGTCGTAGGGACGATAGGGACAATATCGATAGTTTGTCGTAGGGACTAGAAGGACAACTTCCATAGTTTGTCTTAGAGACCAGAGGGACAATTTCCATGGATTGTCCTAGGGACCAGAGGGACAATTTCGATAGTTTGTCTTAGGGACTAGAAGGACAATATCGACAGTTTGTCCTATAGACTAGAGGGACAATTTCTATGGATTGTCCTAGGGACTAGAGGGACAAATTCCCAAGATTGTCGTAGGGACCAGAGGGACAAATTCCCAAGATTGTCATAGGGACCAGAGGGACAATTTCCATGGATTGTCCTAGGGACCAGAGGGACAATTTCCCAAGATTGTCCATGGACTGAAGGGACAATTTCCCAACATTGTCCCATGGACTGAAGGGACAATTTCCCAACATTGTCCCATGGACTGAAGGGACAAAATCGACTCAAATTGAAATTAAAATATACAATTTCATTTAATTATTTTTTTTTTACTTTTTTAATTTTTATTTTTATATACATTTCTATTTCTAATTTTTTAATATATCAAATATTGGCCTCCTCCCTTAGCTTGCGGTTTTTTGCCTTGTTGGCCGTATTCTTTGCGCAAGCCAGTGCACTTCGAAGCACTCCTTCCGCTGGCTGCCCCGGATGTATCGTTCGAACTGCCTCTGGAATAAAAAATTGAAAATATTATTAGTAATGAAAAAAAAACAATGTTTACAATTATTGTACGTACCCATTATCATATTCAAAACTTTTGGGTATGTCCGAAGGCTCAACTTCCCGTTTTTGCCGTCCAAATTGTGGCTCTCAATGACACCTTCGGAGAATATTTTTTTTATCGACTTAGTTAAAGCCGCTTGGCCGAGGAGGGCAGACACTTGGGAGGTCTGTAAAAATAATATAAACATTAAAATTCACTACTTTCTTTTTAGTATCAATGTACTTACATAATCTTTGCTCCTCTCCGGCGTAATCTGCTCCTCCAAATCTACGATCTCCAAGACCGACTCCAACGGGAAGCAAACCCGGCGCACCTCGTTGGTTTTTTGCCCCATGGCCATATGGCGCATTAGCGCCGTCTGTGTCGCCAAAGCTTCTTTCAGAATGGCCAACTCCGCCATTATCGCCGCTTGGCCATTCGGCTCCTCCTCAGTTTGCGTACTAGCATCTGCTTCTGAAATTAATTATAATTATTATGTAAAATTGGATTGTGGAATAATACAAATACTTAATAAGTTTGAAGACTTAGAAGAAAAATGCGGAGCACGCAAGCAACTCGGTAGTCTAGGGGCAGTGGTCGTGCTTGAAGTTGAGGAGAACCTGGTTCAACCCCCGGCGGAAACTTTTTTTTTAAATTTTTAATAATAATTATTTAATATTTTTCAAAAAATTATTTTCTTAAGAAAAATATTAAATAATTATTATTAAAAATTGAAAAAAAAAGTTTCCGCCGGGGGTTGAACCAGGTTCTCCTCAACTTCAAGCACAAAAAACAAATTAATTTATGAAAAAAAAATTTTATTGCATCGGCACGCCCCGGGATCGAACCTGGTACGTCTATGTGATTAATTTTATTGGCAAAATTTGTTTTTTTGTTCCTTTAATGTTCTGGAACATTCCACTTACATACATATGTTTTTTCTCACTGTTTTTTGTTTTTCTTTTTGCAATTATTACTCTTAATGTTTATGCAATTATAAATTTGAATAGTGTAATTTATAATTGCATAAAAATGAAGAGTAATAATTGCAAAAAGAAAAACAAAAAACAGTGAGAAAAAACATATTTTTTTTTTTTTTTATATAAAGAAAAATACAAAATGTAGAAAAACAAATTTTGCCAACAAAATTAATTTTTTTATATATTTAAAATTATTTATATTTAAATAACACTTACCTTTATTTTATTTTGAAAACACAATTGATTTATTTATTTTTATTTTATTTTGAAAACACAATTGATTTATTTTTAACAGCAAAGCTAAAACACCTGCTCGCACGAGAATTAATCGCAAATGCACAGAGAAACGAAAAAAGCAAAGCGACGCGCGCATAAATCCGAAAGGGAAACAACAACAACAAAGCACAGATTTACGAAAATTCGGCTTAGCAACAACAACAATGTTGTGTTACTTTGTCGGTTGTTGCTTTCCGCTTTGTCGCGTGCCGAAAACGTAGAGTATAATTGGGCACAACCGGTAATGGAAACCTGTTTGCCAACATAATATGAAATGTATCTATAAAAGGTACCAATTCATTGATTAAATAATCAATGTGTAATTAAAAAATGAATTATCTTAGAATATAAATTTTTTGTGCATAAAGAATTCAAGCGCCATCACGTTTATTTTCATTCATAGGTAAATAGGGTATACAAAAATCATCGAAACAAAAAATAATTTTGTCGATTGACAAAATTTTTTTTCCAAACTTTTTTTTCGGCAGCCGATTGGGTTTGGAGAAACGAAGTTATTTCGTTCGGGTGCCGTTGGCTAGCCTCAGTATAAAAAACGCTGGCAGAATTTTTCTCTGCCGACGTAGTTCGCTCGGACAATGCGTCGACATTGTCGGCGGCGACAATCTGGTACTGAAGGGTGGTATCAACTCAAGCGCACAAGATGATACATCATTTGTATCTACAAACGTCAAAAATTAAAAAAAATTTCTCCAATTGCAAATAATTAAAAGACTTATTCTTTTATTGAACAAAAATAATTATTATAAAAAAAAGGGGTTGAACCAGGGGTTGGACCGCTAAGCCACCGAGCTACTGAAGTTCCTCGTCGTTTAACCTGTAAGTCACCGAAGCTATAGTCTTAGGAAGATATATGTTGAACATAACATAGCTTAACATGAGATGTTATGTAACATACGAAAATTAACAATACAGAAAGGCTGAATGAATGTACCGGTGAAAATAAAAACATGAAATATAAATAATTGTGCTTTTATATAAAAGAAGGAAAACTATTTTGATTAACTATTATTTCAACAGGCTTTTGGTCCAGAGTACGTTTTATCAAGGAATTAAATTTTGCATATTAAGTAATTTCACAAAAGCGGTCTGTTTTACATATGTACACTCGTAGGCAAAAATATTTTGACATACTTAACATTTGAATTTAAATCTGCTCTCCTTCAAACCGTTATATTGAATGAAACGAAAATGATGGTCAAAGTGAAGTGTACATTAATAACTGTCGATACACCTAATATTTTGACTATTCGCGTTTATCCCTTCTTTCAGCTAATGAAATTATCAGCAGACACTTAATTTCACAACGGCATATATGTATAGTTATATATTTCGCAAACCTTAAACCTATCATACCTTTTGTTACCCCTAGAATTTATGTTTCTATGCTTTGCACTGGAATATAGACTTAGTGCAACTGTAAATATAGAGAAGCATAAAGAACTAAGAAGAGTGTGTACAGCTTGCACTAAGTCACGTACGCCTATGTTGCTTTTTCATTTCATATTTTTGCTAGTCGAATCGCTCGCTAATCTACTGTTCAATAGTAAAGACTTAATTTAAAATAATAAAACTGTGAAATAAAATGTTGAAATAAAATTAAATTAAATAATTTAATTGGCGCAGTCGTAGGATTCCAATTCATTTTATACGGGATTCGCAAAAGAATCTACGGATACAAAATAATCGCTTTTCTGTGGAAAAATGGCTCTTTCTGAATCTCTCTTGGGACAATTGCTTTCCCAATTAAGGCAAGTCCAGCCGTTCGAGGGAGACAACAACTATCTCTGCTTTTTCATTAAAAGAGTGGAGTACCTACTTGGACTATACCCCACTGATGATATAAGGCAGAAAAGCATCATATACGGGACAGTCGAGGGACTCATCGTGGGAAAGGCTCAAAGAAATATCAGGCAAAACTCCATAAACTCATGGATATTGCTGAAGGAGGCACTAATCGAAGAGTACGGCACGCAGACACCTCTCGAAGAACTACTAAGAAGGGTCTATAATACGGACTACATGGGAAACCTTCGTAAGTTTTGTGAGGAGCTACAAAAAAGTCACGTGGAATTGCTGATAAACTAGAATTAGAGGGTAACGCAGTGAATTCAGCTGTGTATACCCAAGCAATGGAAAATACTATTAAAAATTGTATTCAGAGAAAGTTACCTGATAGACTATTCATGTTGCTGTCAAGATACGATATCAGCACTGTATCTAAATTAAAACGTATCGCTCAGCATGAAGGTTATTATGAAGAAAGGAAACAATTCAGCAATAAAATAGTTCCATAGGGGTAATATGGCTAGAGACTGTCAGAATTTTCAATCATCAAATTCATCTATGGACCCAGTGTCTAACCAGTCAATTCAGCCTCAATATTCCAATGGTCAAACGGGAGTAACTCAATCTCACCAGTACAATCAGCTGTACAATCAATTTAACCAACAGCTACACCAGGACAACAGGCAAATCAATAAATGCAGAAATAAATAATAGATCTGAGGAACATACCAATAGGCCTGACCGAATTCGGTTTTGGAAAAAACCCTACCCCTCACTCTCTGCTGTTCACCCGGTGGCGTGAACATACCGCCCCCCTTGCAACAAGTTGCAATTGCCTCGCTGGACATGTCTAAGGATGGGGGATGGCAGCGTTCTGGATCGCCAAGACACGGGTGGAGATGGAGGGGAACTTTGGATGCAGATGGAGTAGGCGGCACGATGGCTGATGACCTCTGGATAGAAGTCCGAATGAAAGGCGGGTGCCTTTCGGGTCTTTGCTCTTTGGGTTGGATGTGCAAGAGCCGGTGGTGTTGCTTGCCACATCGATGGCATCCTGCTGTGCTCCTGCAGGAACCATTGAATGCTCATGAGCAAACAGTTCGGGCAGTATCCGTTGCTCAAGACTACCCGTAGCCTGCCGTCAGCTCGTAGTCCTCGAAACTGTCGGCACTGACGGAGCGCGTGTGCCCCTTAACAAACGCGCCACCTGAAGCAATTGGAACTGCGTTCTAAATCGGATGGTGCTGCTGTCTTTAGAGACATCTTCGGACTGCTGGAGGAGGTGGACCGAAACCTTCTGGATTTTCCAGTAACGGATCCACAGAGAACCCATCCGAACATCGTCTCGATCCCCACGAAGGAATCACAACATTCTTGATGATTCGTTCCCCAAGGATAGTGGGAAGGAGCTCGGCTCCAAGCACCAATCCACAGGAGCTCTTTGGTGAAATTGCGGATCAGCGAGCGGAAGGTCAAGCGAATCCTGCTTCACCTTATTCGGGACGGCGCGGGACGGAAGTGCTTCAGCTACACTAGGCAGCACCACGGCGACTGCTTGGACCGTCGCAGCGGTTCGTCAGGAAAAGAAATCTGTAGCGGCACACTTTGTCGCCGCTACCAGCATCGTATTGCCCAATGCCGCGAATGCTAGTTGATACTTTGCAGGAGGATTAATCAATTCAAACATTCTTTGGGAAATAAAGGACGCTTCGGATCCCATATCAATCAAAGCGCGGATTTGAAACTGCTGGCCACGATGATGAATAGTTACCCTCGCAGTACCCAGGAGGCCAGTGTTGCGAGTGGAGGCGAAGTAACTTCCCACGTTTACATGAGGGCTGCTGGAAGAATCGGAGGACGCAGGATTCGAAATTATACAAGCATCAGGTGCTGAGCTCTCTTGCACTTGAACGGAAAAGGCCTGAGCTCGTGCCGTAGGTTTTCGGCTTACGGATGGAAAGGGTCTGACCGCTAGAGCTTGTTGAAGGACATCTGTGGCCTCTAGTACACGGTGGCGATCAGTTAGGAATCGATTAAGGTCGTCCCAGGATGAGACGGCGGTCTTATTTGGAACGGACTGTTCCCACACAGAAGGGTGGATTTGGGCATTTTGCTCGTACAGATTGCTATAAGAAGGATATCCCATTGTCTGTACGAGCTCCGGAAAGCTCAAGACCGGTTAAGCAACCTTGAATTGAGGTCTGCAGTTTCTCTCCAACGCTTTGCCAGACTCTTGTGTTACAGCTGGATCTGTAGAAGCTGCTTGGCTTGGCTCATAATCAATAATCGATTATTTTCGTATCGCGCAGTGAGGTTATCCCACGCGGACTGGAACCCTTCATTGGTCAAGGGTGACCTAGAAACAATGGCTCTGGCTTCACCGCGAGTTTTGCAACTTAAGTGGTAAAGTTTCTCCACTTGTGTTAGGCTTGGATTATGGATAAAAATCGCGGTAACAAATCAGGAATGTAGGCCAAGCCAGGCTGTCTCCGTTAAAGATTTCGACTTCGCACGGGGGAACTGTGTGGCTTTGATGGGTGGAATCGACGGAGAGCCTGACTGGTGGGGGAGCCATTTTTGTGGACAACTGCTCGATTCGCTCTCCAAACAAAGTCCCGCCTCGCACATATACCATATAACAATAATCATGTTTAGCTTTAATTGTAGCTATGTGCTTCGGACTATCGTCGTTCTTTTGAGCCGTCAAGGCTTTATAGCATCGTGAAAACTCTGCCTCGACTTTGCCCAAAGTGACTTAAGCTGGTCTAAGTGTATTTTAATAGAGACGAGTGGCACATCGTCAGCTAAAGCCTGGGCCACGCGAGCCTCGAACGCCGTTAATGCCTCGCAACGGCAACAAAGTCGGAAAGAGACATCGTAGAGTGTCCTCTGAGCTATTACGAGTCGAATGGCAACAACCGTGGACTTAGAGCTCTCAAGCGAGGAGATCGAAACGAAGCTGTAAGTGGACTGTATAATTTAAGGATAGAGAGGAGGTGAGAAGGAGAAATGTCTCCTCTTTTTAATGACCACAATGAATAAGCAAAGATCGCATAAATGGAATTAGAAGGATTTAGAATTTTCCTCGCAGTTGTGGGAATAATTATAAGGATATATAATCACTTGGATATTAAAATTTATACAATGTGGAAAAATGTTAAAATTTATAAGGGTATTTAAAAATATGGAAAAATTGAGATCAGTAGGATTGGGAGTGCCGATAACTTTTCAACGAAGGAGAAAAAAAAAACTTAATTAATTAATTAATTCATTAAACGGACAAGATCAATTTCATGGATCTGTGAGGAAAAGATCAAAATGCACCAAGACAAGCAAAAATATTAATTCCATATAAATAAAAGGTTTTTATTTTTCTTTAGAAAATATTTGCGAATTAAATTCAATCAGTCGATTGAAATATTTTTGCACAATACGAAAATCACGAAGGAAAATATGGATGTCGTGACCGAGTCACGGCTTGGCTCAAGTGTCAGCACTGATGAGACTTGAGTGTCAGCACTGATCGGGAGTCAGCTGTTCTGCCGTGTTTTATGTTTTGTGAATTTAATTAATTGTAAATTGTTTAACGAAAATCACGATTTCCTGCTTTAATTATGTAGGTTTCGAATTATTAAATTGCGGAAAGCCAATCGGAGTGGCTGCAATTAATTTTGTGTGGGTGAATTCAAATTGTATGTGGACATATGTATGTATGTACGTATGAGTGTGGTTACCGCGGCAAAAATTAAATTGTATGTATGTACATATGTATGTATGGATGTAAAAATTATTTGACATAAATAATTTATGCCGATGGACTAATGATCAGCCCGTGAAGTGTACTTTACACTTTAAGTAAAGGTAAGTGGTACTTTATAAATTCATTCTCGATTATTAAACACCTTTACTTGCAGGTTAGAAAACAGCTGTTTTTACATGTATGTATGTATGTATGTATATGTGTGTATATACATACATATGTATTGCTATGCAATTGGACTTTTGGACAATCAGAATTTCGAAGAATGAAAAAAAAATGCACTTCCTAAACACAAAAATGATCGGGAAATACCATGTAACCCTTGGAACAGGTCAGGTATGTACATACAAGTATACAGAAGTGTGTAGGTCGCTATGGAAGAGCGGGAAACCTCACACTTTTGTAAGTTTGTAATGGGATATAATAAGAAATGTTGTACTTATCAGGAATTCCGCCGATGCAAGCTGGAATAGCGGAAGGATATCCGGCTCGAAGGACCAATGTTTGTGGAGGGGCGGAAGGATCAAATAAGACGCAAGTGGTTGGCGGTGCCATGTTACATGTTAGATGTCCCGACACACACGAGAATGTTTCGGGTTGAAAAAGGTATATTATCGAAAGCAATGAAAGAACGGGTGTTCGGGTTAGATGCTCGTACTGGATTGAATATGGCGATTTACAGGAGAACCCTTCGTCACCCTCCTCAGTATGACCGAATTCGGTTTTGGAAAAAACCCTACCCCTCACTCTCTGCTGTTCACCCGGTGGCGTGAACAAGGCCAAATAAAAGAAATAGAGAAGGAAGTAGTGGACACCAACGAATGGATACGAGCGAAAATTTTCAAATGAGTGCCTTTCCAGAAAACAATACTT